>NC_079148.1:15462644-15687418 GCF_945859685.1 Eupeodes corollae | reverse complement strand
ATTTCGAAAGTGCTTGCTTATTTCGCAAATTTACCTCCCAATAACTAACTTCTAGCTCTGTACTTTTTTTAAATATATCTCCGTTTCAAAGAGTATTTATTAGACCACATCCTCTTAGCCTACATATTGTAAGCCGTAAACACATTTTTTCTTTAAAATTCAAAAAACACTGCAGAAGCATATAGATTGAACTTGGATCCTTATACTAACAATATTCGTCCGATATCAAGGGTTTTCCACCAAAAGGTGTCATTTTAAATATCTCGCTGATTGGGTAGTTTCCACTTTTAGAACTAATATCTTTGGACCGCACAATCAACAAACCAATATCCATTTCAAAAAGAATTTTCCTGATGTTTCTCAAACCGGTGATAATAATTGGTGAACTTAATCCTGTATTTTAGCACCTTTAGACTTTCTTTATGGACACTTTTTTGACCATTTTCCACTTTTATTTGCATAACTTCCTGCTTAAAACAAAATAAACATCTATTCCGAAAAATACTTATCTTTTTTTATTTCTTGCCCGCCATATTGAAATCTGTTCGCTTTTTCCACAATAACTTAAAAAATTAAACTGGTAGCAAATTACCTGTTGAGCATCGATAGCCAATTAGCTATGCGAAGATTTTCCTTCTCTCTGAAGGATTCTTTTTCCACACGGCTTCAAATATACCTTTAATGCCTTCATATTTTGGAGACCTCTTTATGTCCGCTCTTCTACTATTGAAGATATAGCAATCGAAGTTACAATTATTTATTTTTGAAGTACGATAATTTCATCAGAACTCTTTCTCTATTTCAAATTTTTTTAAAGTTCTTTTTAATTTAAAAGAAACAAAAATGGAATAAAGTTAAATGAGTTCGAGATATTTTAAGCCCAATTCCAAAAAAAGCAAATGGAACTCTTGAAATAACATTCTGCTTAAAAGTCTACTCGATAAGTGAACTAAAAAGAATAGGAAGCTAATATCAACAATATTGGCCTATGTTCATTTGAATTTATTCCTAAATGCAAATTACGTAAATAAAAAGTTCCTATTAATAAACATACATAAATAATGTACGTTATTTTTTAAATGTTTTGCCTTAAAGTTGTAAGCCTTAACCAGACCTAGAAATACTCTTATTTCCATATAATTATATAACTTTCCTAAGACGCACCAAGATTTCATTTGCAAGAATTGTTTGCTACACTCCTCAAGAATCGAGAGAATTGAGATTCTTGTGGGCTGTAAAGTGCTTTTCTAAGAGGTTTATATTTGTAATCTTCTTTTGCAATACGTATACAAAAAGAAAAAAAAACCTTATCTAAGAATCTCTATAATATGATTCTTTTTTTTCGAACCCTATACAAACGCAAATATCCATATCTACACGTGTTTACATTAAGATACCAAAGTTAATATTAAAAAGAACAAAGTAAAGCCCTTCGAAGGAATAACACACACATATTATAGATATACAGCTTTGGTCGAAATAATAGGAACACTTGAAGAGAGTACTTTTAATCAATAGTTTTATTTGTTAAAAAAAATCAGAAAAATGTGTCAGGATCAAGCTGTGATTGAAATATGCAGTACTTACGTTTCAGTACAAAGTTAAAACTAAATAAGGATTTACAACTTACTTACTTGAAAACTTAAGGTGGCGCTACAGTCCGAAAGGGACCGCGTCTTAACCAGCAATAGCTAGCTGTCTCCAGTTTCGTACGCTAAGTTGGTTAAGTTACGACAGCTGAATCTGGGATCGCAGTCGAAAACCTGCCAGGTTGGAGAATGGAAATATCAATTCGAACTACTTGACAGTCGTGGGCCTTTTATTTTATTTCATTTTATTTATATTACTAAGCCTTAAGATTCAATCACATTTATGGCTTAAAAAATCTATTTACGTTTACATTTAATTTTTACTTCACTGTCAGTGCCTAGTTAAAAACAGTCCTTAACTACTTTGAAATTATAGCTGTCCACTGTGACGTTTTGCCCAAAACGTAGTTGTTCAATTGATGACAGCATATACTTGGTCTTGACGTCACTTGACCACTAAACCCATCTTCTCCGCTTTCGTCGCAATTTTTAAAAACAGACCACTGTAATTACCCTTTAGTCTTCCATTTATGTCTAGATCATCGTCGTATCCAAGTTATTGGATGAATCTTTATATGATTGAAACTTTAGTGTTGACGACTAAATTTTGCACAATGCTTTTCAAAACGATGTTGAAAAAGTTCCTGACAGTGCTTCGCTTTGTCTGAAACCTTTTTTTAACATGAAAAGCATCGGTGAGATCTTCTCCTATCTTGATAGAGTAGCACGCTTTCTCCATCGTCATTCTGCACAAGCAGACAAGTTTGAAAGGGATGCCAAAACAAGTTTTATTGTTCTGTAAAGCTCTTCCCTATTGTATTGCTTTCATATGCGGCCTTAAAATCGATAGAGAAATGGTGTGTATCGTTTTGAAGTTTTTGGGTTACTTTCAAGATCTGCCTTAATGTGAAAATTTGGCCTTTCCTGCTCTGAAGCCACATTGATATGGACCTATCAGGTTGTTGACGAACAGATTCAGATGTTTACATTACACGGCACAAAGACGTGTAGAAACTGATTCCTCTGTAGTTGGCGCAGTTCGGCGGGTGTCCTTTGTTCAGGATTGGACAAACTATGTTGATTTTTGTTTTTTAGATGCGGTGGTACATTCTTTTTTCCAATTCATCAACTTCTGAATTGAATAATTCGGTGGCGATACCGTCAACTCCACCTGATCATTTGTACTTTAAAAAGAGAAATTGGTTTTATTTCGTCGCGGTCTTACTAAGGAATCTTTGTTCTGCATCTTGGCGCATAGGTTTAATGGTGCTATTTTCCATGCAACGGAATTCAATTCGTCATCGACGTTATATAGTTGGAGAAGTGGTATTTCTATATTCTCAACATAGACTACTATTCTACTTCAATGGAATTTTGAAAGTTTTCGTTCGTATGTAACACAAACTTTATTTTAAAACGTTATCTCTGCCGGTTGCTGAAACGTTCTACCGATTACAATAACTTTCTTTGGCAAATTGATTAAATTATTGTAAATGTCGTTTTTTTTGGTTAAGTATAAATTAAGTTTTTTTTTTTTTTGGCCAGCCTTTTCTGTAAACCTACAGCAAATGGACAACAAATTGCCTACATTTTATATTTCTTTAAAAAAACACGAAAACTAAGAAACATTGACAAAATATTTATTTCTTAAATTAAATATGATTGAATTTTAGATTTGGCAAGAAATTAATTGTTCCTATTATTTTGGCATAAGCTGTACATATGGATGGCTCTGGTTCTAGTTCTGGTTATGTGTATAAATACCCCCTTCCCACGCTCTCGCAAAATAAAATGTTTGCCAATAAAAATAATGATTCCACACAACGATGAACAAAAAATTCATCTTAAGATTAATTTATTATTTGTTTCCTTAAACCACGACAGACCGCCAACCCTAGTCAACCATTCAGCGTCTGTTCCAGCACCAACACCATCACCAGCGTTTGTATTTCGCCCTCAAAATAACCGAAATAACCCATATGGACATGATTTTCATTACCCCCGAGGATAAAAGCTCCTTAAGTTTGTGGTTTAGTGTCCTCCCACAACATAAAGGCTAGAAACAAAGGTTAAATGTTTTCGTTCGTATATAAAATACTACCGCTTTTGTATCTGTATCCAAAACTACCCTCAGATATATCAACCCACCAACCCTACCTAAATACCCCTGCCATCGTCATGTGTATAAAGTGGGCCAGAAAATAAAGTTGACGTTTTCCTACGGCCTTGAGAGCTCGAGGGTGTACTGTAGTATATGTATAGACATACCTTTAACTTATATCAGTTTAAGTATAAAGGTATGATGGGAGGGTAGCAAAAGGGAGCATATGGGGGAAGGAGAGGGTATATAAACTAAAAGTTTGTATAGACATATATTAGATACCGTGTCTAAATGCTTTGAAGTTGATGTGATGTATGGGACTGTAGGTGCAGGTGGCGTATGCGTGACATTAATTTTTCGGTTTTTTTTCTTCTGTCGTTTAGTCGTCGCTACTGCTGCCGCTGTTGCAGGAAAAAAATGTTGTTTGCTTCTTTTGGGTAAAATGAAATTCCTTTGATTTACTTATTTTCCATGTTCCTGTTTGGGTTTATTAGGGATTTTGGATATTTCATTTTTTGTTTCTTGTTGTTTTTGTTTCAGTTTGTTTTTTCATCCTGTTTGAAAAAGTATTAGGTTTTTAAGAGGATTTGTTGGATGGTTCTAGACCCATGGGAAATGAGTTATGTGGGATTGCTTTTATAGATGGAACTTTGACATGTTTGGGCCTTGCGTGGGGTTAAAGTTCCTGATGGTCAAATAACTGGAATTTTGTATAAAAGTTTTTATATTTTCCATTAACAAAATCCATCAGGAATTCTCCGGAAATTGGCTGCAGATTTTGTTTGTGGTCCACCATCACTCAAGTATTTGTAGCTGATTTTCAGAACCCTTAAATCAAGCCTAAATCGTAATAAATTTAATTGATAAGGATTAAAATTTTAAGAGTAATACTCTTTATGTTTTCCAATTTGCACTTGGCAACTGTCATTTATCATTATGTGAACGGACTTTAAAGATAATATAATAATGGAAAAGCTTAAAAAGTCAGTAAAATTATTATTATTTTCAATATGCTGACGTTTACAAATATTTAAAATTTTGTACGGATGGCAGTTTATAGCAAATTTGTCCCAAAACCAGTAATAAATTGAATTTTTTGGATAAATAACGTCTGCAATAAACAGAATTTGTCTTATTACAAGAGTTGGAAAAACTGATAATTAACAAATTCAGTTGCAATTACTTGTAGTTGAAACATGAATAGAATATACTTTTTTTTAATATCTTTAAAACGTAATTGAAGAATTTCTATTACTTATTAAATTTAAATAAAAAGCATCACTAATTTTTTTAAAATTTACTATTGTATTTCTAATCAAAAAAAGCAGTAATGATCTCTTTTTTAAGTATTTGTACGTTTTACACTATATTAAACATTGCTGTTATCAAGTTTTTTTTATTTATATTTGTCTTTTAAACCAGTATTTTTAATGGTTATTTCATCAATCATGTAAACGAAATGTGGTTGTGATGGTAAATTCTCAATTACTAATTACTTGTTATTAAAATGAAAGTTTATATTGTCTATATTATATTTTTTAACCAATTCTTCTTATTAGTCCGTTATACTTCAAAAAATACTTTATCAATACAAAATAATTGTATTCTTTTAATGCCCATTGGTGGTGTTTTGGGATTTGCCATTACATATAAGCTTCTCCATATCATAACGCTATTCACAAACTTGAATTTTTATGTGCTATTGACTGAATCAATTATTTTTTAATTGCAATATTAACAGTATGTGTATTTTTAAGTTTTAAGAGGGCTTAAGTAACTCCAATGTACCACCGTGGTTCTATTTAATTCTCAAAACATTAAGCCTGGGTAAAATATAATACAAAAAGAGCTGATGAAGATTATGAATTTTTTTTTAATTCTATAACGACTATTTACTGATTATTATTAGAAATTAATAAAATTAAGTACCGAAATTTGTAGTCAGCGGCCTCAATGTTAAGAGCACTACGTCCAATGTACGTTTGTCACAGTTATCCTAATGGATCAACAATTGAGCGTCTAGTGAACAAAATTGAATCCACAGTCCAAAATGTTTCCATGCCAGTGAGTCAAAGAAGTGCCCGTAGTGTCGGGAATGTTGCTGAGCTTCAGTTAAAGAAAGCTCGAACGTGTCTTTTAAACGTCGTTCTCAAGCGTTAGACATCTCTGTGACGTAGTTGTGGTGAATTTTGAGAACAAATCTTGGGCTACATCTTTACAAGGTTAAATTTAAGCAAGAACTAAAGCCGATTGAAGTGAGCAGCAACTTTAAAACGATTCAGATTTTCATCGAAAAATTATCTTCATCGATGAGTATGACCAATATCCAGTATTGGTCAGGCATTAATCCACACGTACTCCATCATTGCATCCGGAAAAAATTACGGTTTGGTGTGGTTTATGGACAGTACTTCTTCCGTCATGATCAAGACCGGCACGTTACTGTGAATGGAGATCGCTACGCTACCGTTCAATGATACCCGAATGATTTTGAACCCAATTTGGATGATATGGGCTTGGAGAACATGTGGTTACAACAGAACGGGGCCACAAGCCACACAGCGAATATCGCAATCAATTTATTGGAAACCAAGTTTGGAGAAAGTGTTATCTCATGAAATGGTCCAGTAGTTTGGCCACCTTGGTCGTGTGATTTGATGCCTTTAGAATATTTCCTGTAGGGCTACTTCAAGTCTATGTTCTTAACCCGGGTTTCCCAAAGTTTGCTCTGCAGAGCACTTGGTGCTCCTCCAAGAATATCCAAGTGCTCCGCGGAAATATTTGAAAAAAATATAAAAATTCCAAGACGGACTAGTAACAAGTTAATTTTGAGATTTTAATCTTGTTTTGATTGCAGCAGTCCGATATGAAATTCATATTTATTAAAATATAAGCATAGGTAATTACAAACAAATTTCAAACAAGTTTTTGTTTTTTTCAACGGCAGCCAAAGTAGGTCTGCATGCAATCACAATCACTCGAATACCGACAAAAGACAAAAAGAAGTGAATGGTAAAACCCATTCATTGACAAATTATATTTTTTATTCTATCTTACTCGTATTTACATACCAAGAAAATCAGTGAGAGTGAAGATTGAAATAGAAACAGTTTTTGTTCAATTCATGCAATTTTAAACGTAGTAAGATGAAGTTAATTTGTACTCGTAGTTGTTTTTACTGCGTGAGTTTTACTTTATTTTGTTTTTATAGATACAATTTTCTAATGGATCGCTGGCTTAAGCAAATAAATGTTCCGCAAAAGCACCCGAAGCTTCCGAGATTTCTGAAGGTTTTGAGTTTGACGGTACGCTTAGTACTAGTTCCACGGTGTTCAATCCTATACAGAAAAAAAATCAGTTAAAAGGAAGTACCACGAATCATATTTGAATTTTAGATTTGCTGAGACAAGTGATAATAACCCTCACTGCGTCCTTGATGGTAAGTCCTACTTAGTAAGTTTTAGAATAGCGCAAATTGGTGAAGCTCATACCATTGCTGAAAACTTAATAAAGTCATATGTTAAAGACATTGTTGAATGTTTTTTTGGGTGAACAGGCCAAAAAAATAGTTGACACCATTCCTTTGTCAAATAACACAATATCAAGACAAATCGGAGACTTAGCGGAGAATTTGAAAGCTACTTTACTTTTAAGAATAAAAGTCACAAAATTTGATACAAATGGATTAATGTTGCAGGTTTGGTTATTTTAATAGTATTTGTGCGCTACCAATGTCTACAATTCTTTCAAGAAGAAAACGATTGATGAACTTCGTCCAAATATCGAAAGTGAAATTGCAGCAGTATCACCGATTTATGCTTGAAAATTGTAGAAAATTGGGATCATCGGTTCATCGCTTGGACTTCTGCGAGCGTTCCCGTGGTGGCCATGCAAAACAAATTGAGTTCCATACATAATGGAATCAAACGTACTTTCACAGAAATAAAAAATTTCATTGATATCCAAAACCGTTTTTGTTTTATTTGAATAAACTTTTAAAGGGCTCCTTTTAAAAACAAGGATATAAAAGAGTCATAGTTTCGTAAAAAAGAGATCTGCAGTAAGTAATTTAATAAATTTTACGTCCTTTTGTTAAGATGTTTTCAAAAACGTGAACTAGTCGAATGTTTATTTACTGTGTAATGAGTTTTTACATTGATTTGTTGTCAATTATGGTGTCCCTTAGGCAAGCCATTTAGGTCTTACTTTATTTGTTTTATTTATAAATGACTTGGTGTGGATTATACAAAATTCTTTCGTCTTTATTTATGCTGATGACATTAAGCTTTTCAAAGAGTTCTCTTTGATTTAAATTGTACGTTGGATACATGTCTTTTATGTAAAGCACATTAAGGTGCCGTTGATTTCTTCTATTAAAAAATATCTTCTAAAAACAGAGAAGGTAGACCATCAATTCAATTTTGATCTTCTTTTTGAAGTAATTGAAACACTCCAGTTTTATTAGTTTTAATATTGCTCCTTCGAAATTTTCTTTAACTGTGAAACCCTTCAATCTGCAACAATTAAAACCTCAAATTAAATTAAATTTTGAACCTTTAGATCTCTTTTTTCTTTAACAAAAAAACAACAACATTTTTGAATTTTATTCATATTACGTTCGAAGATTAAGGCAGAAAACTTAGACTTTTAATATGACCGATTTCATTAATAAAAAAAAAATTGGATGCAAAGCACACTGATAACTTCCAATGTGTTCACGATTGTCTATATTTCTAGAACTAGTACAAAATATTAGTAACAACATGTCGAGTACCATTAAGTTTAAAAGCAATTTCTTTTGTTTGAATTTGACCCTAAATATCTCAAGAAATAATAAAGCTAGCAACTTTAATCAATTTTAACTTTATACGTAACTGAAAATATGTTGCCGAGAAAAAATGGTATTACATCAAAAATAATCAATGGTATGCATCAAGTAATAACGTTTTTCAAATTTGTTAAAATTATGAGGTAAAACTAATTAACAATTTTATTACAAAAAAAAAATTAAAACTTAAAATAAACACTACTAAGAGTTCGTAAAAATTGACTTTCAACTCGAATATCTTGGCAACAATTAGGGTTATTGCCTTAAAACTTATCTTTTAAAAAATATTGTTCTTAATATTTATTAAAATTTAAAAAAAAATTCAACTGTCACATGCATCTCTCTCATAACCCTCTCTAGCTCTACAAATCGGTAAGATATAAGTTAATAAGGAAAGTTAATAACTGTATTCAAAAAATTGAAAGAACCATTTAAATAAAACAGATCGATAATGTCTCCATTTTCCAGAATTTTGTTCATTTTCGAAAATTAAGGTCGGAAACTCAGATTTTGTATTTAAATAACATTATTACAACAAAATCAAAACTAATGAATGTAATGCAAAGTCTCTTTCTATATACAAATTACCAGGTTAATGTACCACAACATATGGCTTAATAGTATATCATTTCGAACTTCTTCCAAAAATATGCCGCCTTGGTGATCAAACTAATGACATCTTATTCCATACCATAAAGTTTTTATTATATTTTAAACCAATATTTCAATTTAAGAACATTAAATAAAGTTGTAAATTCCTCACTGAAACCCCCATAAATGTCCTCCCATGGCAAAAATAAAACCGTCAATTCAAATCCTTCAACAAAAGCAAAAAAACTGTCGAATCGTGACATTTTTTTTTTTAATAAATCAAAATTAATAAATTACTTTTTAATGGCCTCAGCTGAACTCCCCTTTTTTTCAAAACTTCAGAACCATCAAAACCATCAATCATATCGACCGCTGTCGGCCACGTTCATCGTCGTCATCGTTAAAACTCATTTAAAAAACAAAACAAAAATATGAAATATTACGTCGCGCGCCTTTTACTTCATTGATTTAACATTTTATTTCCCATCTCGCATAGCGAAACAGCACACACTATTAAGAACAGCTGCAGGCATAATTTACTGTCGAAATAGGTTCTCAAGTGGTATTTCTTTTCGTCCTGTCCCGTCATCGTCATAGTCCTTACAATCATTTCGCCATAACCCATAACCAACCACACATCAAGTCACATACATAGCAATGTTTTTACGTTTGTTTTTTCCTTATTCCTTTCCTAGAATGAACTCATGCAGAAAGGCAATAACAATCAAAAACAAAACCCGCAAGCACCAAGCACCGAAGCTCAAGCACTTCAATCCCCAAATGCAGAGCAATGAAAACAAAAACGGAAATAACGACCATTTTCTAACAGTAAACGTAAAACCACTAAATTTATTACGGATACGAATGTATATATAAAAATAGAGGATGATGGCTGAAAGGACTCTTAGTGTAGTCTTGGTTGCAGGTGGATTGGGTCAGATTGCAGGCTTTTACTTGCAAAAGTCCTCGCCATGCCAGGCCTGTCAATGCCAAAGTCCCTAATTAACATTCCCCATTACATACCTCTTCTCGCATCTAATGAAATGAAAATGCTTATTAAATTCTCTTCTTTTTTGTTCTCTTTGTTACCATTCAATGCAGAAGAAGAGATATGGCCGTGGAAATTGGGTTGGGGAAGGGTGGTAGCCGGACTTGAGTAAGGAAGTTTGTTTATGGGGTTTTGTGGCTTGGCATATAAAAACCACGTGAACATACATAAGTATAGACCACCAGGTCGTGGGAAATGAGAATTTGAAATCACCTTTTGGCCGGCAGCAATGGCAAGCCAACAGCGGCGGTACGGTATAATGGTGCCGAACGGTGGCGGCCAGCCAGAGTGGTTATAGTCCGGAGCTGAGCATGATGCTTTAGGAAGTTGTTTGGCCCCAACATCCGGAGCAATAAATGCTACCCAAGGGTTCGTTATATTTCCGTTCTTTTTCCAAATTCACACAAAAAGGGGTTTGAACCCCCAACCTATACCATGTTCTTCGTGTCGACCTGAAGTGGAAAATATAATTCCGCCTCAGAACTCTAGAGCCCGATCCCTATTGCCCCCAGTTCATCACCCTCCAACCAGCTCGGCGGCGATGGTGATTGTTCAGTTCATACGGATTAGTCGTGTGGCTGCCAATGGACACAACGTTGATAATGAAGCTTCTCGCCGCCGCGCCGGCCGCAGGGAAAAAGGATTAGAGAGAAAGCCTCTGGACTTAGGTAAGCTCCACCGAAGCTTTATTCGTATATTTATCCGAAAAGGAGGTTATAACATCTGATATTTTTTCGTTTTGCACAGCGGATTCTGGTCTGAAGTTAATGTTCTGGGCATATAATAATATTTTTGCAATTGGCAAGGTAACATGGTTGGTGGGTTGGGATGAGGTCAGATGGCGTGCGGTGGGGTTAATTGAACACCAAACGCTTGAAAAAAATGTTAATGGAGAATGACCAGATGTAGTAGGTAAGGTATAGACTTGATGTGCTTATAATATTATTGGTTTGATGGTCAATAATGACGTTGGACTAATAGGAGTTTGTACGTTCGTTATGTGCTGCGGCTTATAATAACAGAAATCAGTGCTGTTCTTTTGTACGCGGCTCTGTGGTTATTTTTTGTTTTCCACCGACAACCGATAGAAAATTTATAACTTACGGCCATAAAAAAAAACATCTTTGTGGTCGTTTTTGTTTCTGCTTAATTGACCGAGTGTAAGTCGATCCAATGTACAACAGCGTAGGTAAACTAAATCCTAAAAGGTTTTATGCTTCATGCTTAATTGACTTTATATGGCATAAGTTAGAAGGTTAACAGCAAAATTAATAAAAAGCTTATTAGCTATTAGTTTATGTATTGAAGAATTAACCTGGTTTGAAGTAACATCGTTTGGATATGCGTGAATCGTTTGAAATAAGTTTTCTTTTTCAAAACAGAAAAAGTAATAGAAATCAGTTCTTTTTTGGCTCAAGGCCAGAAATGGTTGTTCATTTTGTGTTAAACAGTAAGGATCCAGTTTTATAATTTGATTGTTTATAGTATAGCTAATGCATGAAGTTAAAAATAATAACACAAAAGTCGATTGCAGTGATTTGAGTTTTTCGATAAGAGGTTTCATTTCGAATAGCTTGCTTTTTGATCAGCAGTCACTTTTGAAGCTATCATCTTTGGACATTGGAAAATAAAAACTAAGCTCTTACAAAAAATGGTGCAATGCACGCTCCATAAAAGCAATACATTTTTTTGAATGATACCCTGTGGCGTATACGCATTTTTTTCATTAAGTGGTTTCATTTTAAAAAGCTTATTACTATTATTTTTAAATTCTTTATTTCCTTGCTAACATTTAACAATATTTAAAGTTCTCAAGTATAAGCATATGGCATATGCCGTCTGTCTTTAAATAGCCCACTATTTGGGCAGCTATCACTTTAAAAGCTGTAATCTTTTGACATTTATAAAATAAAACTAGACTACTAGTAGAAATAGAACGATACAAGTTTCACCAATCTATTTCGAATTTCACAAATGATACACTAAAGTGTATACACACTTTTTTCATCAAGCTGTTTCATTGTATTTTCAAAAAATAACTAGGTGTTAAGGTTTTAAAAGTTTAGTTAACAAAGAGCAAAATCCCAAACGTAGTATCTTCTCTGAATAGTTCTTGAAATGCATCAAACTAATTTGAATTTTCCTCGAAAAATCATATTCAATAATGAGGACCAAACACTCAAATTAAAGAACGTTTGCTAAAAAGCATCTTCATCATAAACTTTGTTTTAGGCTTGATGTGGACTACATTTGGTTCCAATGAGAAGGCAATTCTTAAAAATTTAGTTGATCATTATATTTCTGGAAGTGGTTATCAGAATTTGTCGAACATTTTTTTGGGGCCACGTGAAATATATTGTATATGCCAATGTTCCACAATCAAATAAAAATGTAAGAACAGAAAGAAGTTGTAAATGTATCAAAGACATACACTGAAAAATGAAACTTCTTATAGGAAAACACCAGTGGCATGATGGTTAGTGCGTTGGACTGTCACTCTTACAATTACAGTAGGCTGCGTTAGCCTCGTTTCACCAACGCCCTAACGAGAGAACTTCGTTCGAGTGACCTAGCCCCACCAAACAACAGAAACCTGACAAATACAGAAATTGACCAACATTTACAACAGGTGGACGAAACAATAAAACGAACGA
Organism: Eupeodes corollae; assembly: GCF_945859685.1. Lineage (NCBI taxonomy): Eukaryota > Metazoa > Arthropoda > Insecta > Diptera > Syrphidae > Eupeodes > Eupeodes corollae. Next base: position 15,674,607 of record NC_079148.1, on the reverse strand, counting down.
TGGAACGGACAATTCCAAAGCACAAAGAACGGGACCAAATGAACGCTTACACAAACGCGACTATTGACGCAATACGTAGGCACAAGAGTGGCTTACTGACAAGACTCAAAAACTTGTACAGACGACTGACAGACCCACACGACTTGGAGGTTAGGACACTGAAGTAAAAAATGGCAATCTGTTGATTAAGGAGAACTACAGGCTATGAATTAACAAGTACTGGGGCCTCAAGATCCGGTCAGTTAATTCGAGTGACGCTAGTATGTTCCTCAAAATCAACAAGATATTCAGGAAAAAAAACGATAATGACCTTTCGTGTCTTAAACTCCAAAGAACTGAAGAGAACAGAGACGTACTCAGGACAGCGCAAATAGATCCAGAGGAAGCCATCTTTGACGATGACTTTTACATAATTGAAGATCCAGCAAGTGTACAAGGTGAATGTTAGCATTCGCCCCAACCACGACCTGGAAAACAGAGCCCTACTTAATCACTTTTACCTTCGAAATGATATGACACAATGGCGATCTGAGAACCGCGGTTTCATGCGGTTCAATGACGATTCCTTGGGAAATGCCATAATCGCCGAGCAAACAGGACCAAGTCCCTTGTTAGTGACGATGATTGAGCTTCTGCTCATATTCAATTCAATAAAAAACAAAATGTCAGCAGGTGTCGATGGTATATCCAACGTTGTACTAAGACATTTACCGATGGAGGCAATTGACATTTACACCACAATCTTCAATAATGCACTGAATAATGCATATTATTCAGTGCATTGGAAGACCGCTGTGATTTATCCTCTACCGAAAAAGGGAAAGGACAACTCCAACCCGTCAAATCTTCGGTCGATAAGTTTTCTTCCGAGCGTTGGACTGCCATGCAAGAGGTCTTGGGTTCAATCCCTGCCTGTGCCAGCTTAATAAAAAAAAAAAATTCGCAGGTACTTCTTCTTGCGAGGAATTGACAAATCCTTCAAGAGTAATTCTTGTCATGAAAAAGTGCTTTCTCAAATTAGCCGTTCGAATTCGGCCTTAAATTGTAAGTCCCTTCCATTCCTGACAACAGTACTCGCACACAGGAATGGTTGAGAGTTGTATGTCACTAGGTCCTGGTTCACAACGGACTGTTGCACCAACCAATTTATTTATATTTTATAGGAAAACACTGTAATATTTTCTATTACTTTTCTTTTGTAAGTTACACAAAAAAAGTCTCAAGAATGTTATCAGTTTAACAAAAGCCGACCTAGGAGGCTATAGTCATAGAAGTGTTATACTTTTTTTCTGGTTAATATTTTCATGTAACATCGAAATGCGTTTTTCTTGTAGTGTTTTAAATAAAATTAGCTGCCGCGACATTCCGTTGAGATTCCTTTGTACAATTCATGTCATGGGTACAGGGGACCCATAGTTGTTTGTCAAATATGAACGCTTAAATTGAGAAAGCACGTTTTATGACAACAATTACTCCTGGAGGAATTGTCAACTCCTCGCAAGAGGCAGTACATGTAAGGAAAGCACATTCAGGAACTGAACCCAAGACCTCTAGCATGACAGACCTACGCACTAACCATCATACACCGGGTACTACAAAGCTAAGTGCTACCAACCCAAAAAACAATATTTGACAGTTGTAAGTTAAAATTTAAATTTTTTTTGATCAACTTAAAGTTGTCACCTAACAAATTTCAATAAGGAACACCCTGTTTGAGTTTGGATGGCTTTTAATCCTTCTGATGGTATAACTTGTATCAATAAGGTAAGTTCTTCTAGACCTAGGTCTATTTAAATTTTCTTTGGACACACAAAAGATAAGGTGTCATCAACTATGAAAATGGCGGTTTTACAATCCAGTTTGTTCGAATACTTACTTACTTACTTAAGGTGGCGCCACAGTCCTGTTTGAACTAGGGCCTCACCCAACAAACTTCTCCATCTAGCTCGGTCCCTAGCTAGATGTCTCCAGCTTCGTGCTCCAAGTTGGGTGAGGTCACCTTCCACTTGTGCGCGCCACCTGATCCGCGGTCTTCCTCTACTGCGCTGTCCTGTGGGTATGGATTCGAAGACTTTCCGGGCCGGAGCATTGGTTTCCATGCGCTCTACGTGACCCAGCCATCTTAGTCGTTGGACTTTTACCCTTCTGGCTAAGTCTACGTCACTGTACAGCCCGTACAGCTCGTCGTTCCATCTTCTCCTCCACTCTGCGTTTACAGCGGAGCCTAGGTAGACGAAGTCCTTGACTACCTCAAACTTACGTCTGCCGATGGTGACGTTTTGGCCAAGACGTCAGTGTTGTATGTCCTTTCTTGACGACAGCATGTACTTTGTTTTACCCTCATTAACCGTTAAACCCATTTTCGCCGCCTCTGTCTCAATACTCACAAAAGCACCATTGACATCGCGCTGAGTTCTTCATCAGCGTATGCTAGCAATTGGACAGACTTTTGAAAGATAGTGCCCCTAGTGTTGACGTGTGAGCTCTGCACTATTCCTTCAAGCACGATGTTAAAAAAATCGCATGACAGCGCATCACCTTGTCTAAAGCCTTTTTTGACATCAAAAGGTTCTGTTAAGTGGTTTCCAATCTTTATGGAGCAGCGTGAATTCTCCATGGTCATCCTGCCCAAACGGATGAGTTTGGCAGGGATGCCAAAACTAGACATGGCTCTATACAGCTCGTCCCTGTAGATGCTGTCATATGCGGCCTTGAAAACGATGAAAAGATGGTGGGTGTCGATTTGGTGCTCTTGAGTTTTTTCCAGGATCTGCCGTAATGTGAATATATGATCAACTGTGGACTTTCCTGGTCTAATATCACACTGATAAAGACCTATCAGGTTGTTGACGATGGGCTTTAGATGTTCACAAATTACGGCAGAGAAGATTTTAAGTAGACTTATTCCTGTATAGTTGGTGCAGTTTAGAGGGACTCCTTTTTCCAGGATCGGGCAAACAATACTGAGGTTAAATTCATCGGGCATGCTTTCTTTCGACCATATCTTACAGATAAGTTGGTGCATGCTCCTAACCAACTAATCTCCAGCTGCTTTAAAAAGCTTGGCATTCAAGCCATCCGCTCCAGCGGCTTTATTAGACTTCAGCTTAGATATGGCAATCTTTACTTCGTCTAAGTCGGGAGGACGGGATTGTTGTCTTTCGTCGTCTATGTTGAATGGATCATCCTGCCTGATAGCGTTATTCAGTTCGTCGTCGCCATCATACAGTCTGCAGAAGTGGTCCTTCCATATCCTCAGCATTAACTGCGGTTACACTATGATGTTTTCACTTTCGTCTTTGCAGCCTTCGGTTCTAGGTTTATGTACCTGTGAATTTTGGTTCAACTGTTCATAAAACTTTCGAACTTCATTCCTGCTTTCAAACCTCTCAACATCTTCGACCGTACGCATCTTAGCAATGTTGCCACTGGTTTTCGATACATTATGTTTGCGGCAGAGAACTTCGAGAGAGGTTACTTGTAACTCGGTCAGAAAAGTATTTGGCGATCTCTGGCGATTGTAGCCGTTCGAGGTTGTACCTTCTCCAAGCACCTCCCTGTTTTGACTTGGATCTGGAAGTGCTGCCTAGGCTACAACGAGGTAGTGGTCCGAGTCGATGTTAGCTCCTCTTAAAGTTCGTATACATCCCTGATGCTGGAAGCGTGTCTGTCGTCAATCGCAATATGGTCAACCTGGTTGAAGGTAGATTCATTTGGAGAAGTCCAATTTCCTTTGTGGACGTTAAGGTGTAGACAACGAGTACTGGCTACCATGGCGTTTTGCCCCGCAGCAAAATCTATGAGTCTGAATCCGTTGTCGGAAGTGTTGTCGTGCAGGCTGTTTTCCCCGATTATTCCACCAAAGATGTCTTCCCTTCCTAGCTTGGCATTAAAATCGCCCCAGGACTATTTTAATATCGTAGCTAGGGCACTGCTCATATGTTTTGTCTAAGAGCTCGAAGAACATATCTTTGGTGTTGTCGTCTTTCTCTTCGGTGAGGGCGTGCGCGCATATCAGGCTAATGTTGCCGAATTTAGCCTTGATGCGTATGGTCATGAGCTGCTCATTGATGCACCTGTAGCTCAAGACTTCTTGCCTAAGTCCGGCTCCAATGACGAAGCCGCATACAAATAAGAGCTGTAGGTTTTCGTGGTAGCAGTCACCATAGTAAATATTACAGTTTTTCATCCTCTTTTTGTTTGATTTAATCCTTAAAAAAAAATATTTTGTATGGTTACTTCAGGACCTTATCGTTCAAAGTGGTATATCAAGTGTAGTACAAGCAATTTGTTTTCTTAAACTTGGTCTATAAATCTTCCGATAAGTATGAATATTCAGATTTTGTTTGCTAAAATTTAAAAAAAAAGGTAAATCTGTGGCTCTTCCTGTCTATTTACTTTTATCCAAAAAATCTTACATGCATAAATTAATGTAGTATATATTTTGTTTGTAGAGTAGAAATTATTTAAATTGATTTCATGACGCTTCATCACTTCTTCCAAGAAACAATAAATTTATTATTCAGAACATAATCTGTTCTTTCTGCTTTCACAATATTATCACCCCTATCTACATGGTTCCATATCCTTAAAAACATACCCATGTCTAAAAGTCTATTTATACTAACAACAAAACCAAAATTTATTGCCTCTCAAATTTCAAATATTTCGGGGTACTATATTTTATCCATCCGAGCATAAGTGAATTGATGTGTTGAAATTATTCATCGTGTTGCACTTCTCGGGTATCAGCAGAACACCATAAAATTTGTTATACTTGAATGCAAAAGGATCAAGAAATTCCCAGAACCATGCCTTCTTCTGTGATAAAGTTGTACTGATAGTACAAAATACCTACAAGCACCTTCTCACAGTTGGTAGGTACGTAGGGTAATTGGGCAATTGGGCATGGGAAATAAATTTTCCAAAGGTATTTGTATGAGTTAACTGATATCGTATATGCGTGTATTTTGCTTTTATTTGAAATTAATTGCTCAGCGTTTCAATCCGATTACACTTATTTACAAAATATCCATCAACAAAACAAAGGGATAGACAGTGATAGAAGCTAACAAAAGTCAAACAGCTAAATATTAGCCGTTGTTAAATGTCTCTATGTGCAAATATCTTGACCAACCCATGTACCATCATCGTCTTCATCGTCATCGTTTCAAGAACAGGAAATGCTACATGCATTCGAACGCATAAAGCTTAAACATGTATAGTTCACCAAAATCACCACTATCCCAACATCATGTAAGGCGTACAGTAATGAGATGTCATGATTTGACTCCAAATCAAACAACCCTCTAGTGTTTGTTTGATTTGTGGCATTCCAGCATCCCATATTCCGGAGTTTAAGCTCTTGCTCGCAAGTCACAGCCAGCAAGTCAACCATCAGCTATGGAGCAGCAAAAGTCCTTCGAGCTACATACATATATGGATCTCCTACTTCGAATAACGTATAATGGCCATACGAATATAGAATATTGTGTCTTATATATGTGGATATACAAGGAGATTGTTCATGTTCCAATGTGAACCGCAACATATCTGATGTAATCTATAACACTATTCTAACCCAGTAACCCATAAAAAGGACGAATAAGGATATACGAAGCGAAGTGCATCAGTGAATATAAATGGAAAATGTTACAGTGTGTGGTTGATATGTGCTGTGCATTTGACTTGAAGGTATAGGAGATAGAATTTTTACATCTTAGGATGCATTTGTTTTCAATTTCTATTCAAATGAAATCTCTATGTGGACAGACGTGTCCTTTGGGAAAGGATTTTTTATTTGAAATATGATGTTTTATTGAAAATTTGACATAAACAAATTTGTATGAGTCAAATCATAAGACAGATAAGAATTTCATAAAAGACATTGTATAATCACATTTTTACTTAAAGATTCTTAGGTGTTTCTATCGGAGGTGGATAAATTAAAGTCAAAATGAGGAACGAAGTTTTTAAAATTCAAACAATTGACTTTTTTCACAGTTGTGAATTAGACATTCCCTTTAAATTAATTGCAACAAATCATTTGGTGGAGTGCTTTATTTTTACGTCCTTAACACCCCCCAAAAATGTCTCTTATTTTGGACCAAAGCAAAGAATCTTATATTGGGAAAAGTGGGGATAAGGAAAATGACATACATATACATATTAGACATATTACAACACTGTAAAAAATTCAAAATGCATTTTTTGAATTGGTCAAACCACGTCCATTGAACAATTCTCTAAAAACCACGGACTTATTTTCTGTGGACCTCAAAAAATGGAAAAATACGAACGTTTTTAATAAACAACATTATTTTTTTAAATAACAATAATTTCCTTTGTTGCTAAATGTACTACTTTTAACTGAGAACTGGACCAAGAACTTAATATGAATGGGAAATTTGTCTATTCCAAAAACACAGCACACATTCATCAACTTTTGACCAATGGAGTACAATTTTTACCTTCACTCAATTTAGAATTTGCGAAAAACTTTAGTCATACTTACTTACTTAAGGTGGAGCTACAGTCCGGGGTGGACCTGGGCCTCAACCAACATGCGTCTCCAGCCAGATCGGTCCTAAGCTAGCTGTATCCAGTTTCGCACGCCAAGTTGGTTGAGGTCCTCTCCCACCTGGGTGCGCCACCAGAGTCGCGGTCTTCCTCTACTTCGTCGTCCCTCGGGATTGGATTCGAAGACCTTCCGGACTGGAGCGTTGATTTCCATCCGCTCTACATGACCTAGCCATCTAAGCCGTTGGACTTTAATTCTGCTAACTAGGTCAGTGTCGGTGTACAACCCGTACAGTTCGTCGTTATATCTTCTCCTCCATTCTCCATCTATGCGTACGGGACCAAAAATCACCCGAAGAATTTTTCTCTCCAAGCATCCTAAGACGCTCTCATCTTTCTTTGACAGGGTCCAGGCCTCAGCGCCATAAATGAGAACCGGGATGATGAGTGTCTTATAGATGGTGATTTTAGATGCTCGAGAGAGGATTTTACTTCTCAATTGCCTTTTAATTCCGAAGAAGCAGCGATTTGCAAGAGTTATTCTTCATTTGATTTCAGCGCTGGTGTCGTTTTCTCAGTTTATAGCGGTGTCTAGGTAGACAAAGTTCTGAAATACATCAAAGTTATAGCTGTCTATGGTGACGTTTTGACGTTTTTTGTAACTTGGTCTTGCCCTCATGGTCCACTAAACCCATCTTCTTCGCTTCCGTCGCAATGCTCAAAAAACTGACATTACGCTTTGATCTTCCAATTTTGTCAATATCATCTACGTATCCGAGTAATTGGATGGACCTATGGAAGATTGTGCCTCTAGTGTTGACGGTTGAGTTTTGCATAATTCTTTCCAGAACGATGTTGAAGAAGTTGCATGACAGTGCATCGCCTTGTCTAAAACCTTTTTTGACATCAAATGCATCGGTAAGATCTTCTCCGACCTTGATAGAGCAGCGTACATTCCCCTCGTCATTCTGCACAAACGGATAAGTTTGACAGGGATGCCAAAACTAGACATTGCTCGGCAAAGCTCTTCCCTATAGATGCTGTCCAAACTTTAGTCATGCTTTAAATAATTTTCATAAAATTTGTTTCTAAGAAAACGAGCAAATATTCATGTTCTTAAAAAAAACCTTGAATAAGGCATCATCAGTTTTATTTCAAGTTGCCTTTAAATTCCTGAAACTAGCCCTCTATTTTATGATTCACATAAAAAATTGGATATTTTTACTTGCGACACATAGGAACTATGTGGCAAATATTGAATTCGTAAAAAATTGGAACTCAAGTTCTTAATCAAACATGACATTACGAAGCTTGAAAATTCGAAAAAAAGTATGTTCCCCGATTTCGTCCATCTATCTGTCTGTCTTGGCCCCTATAGCCCAAACCATTGCAACAATTGAAATTAAGCGTAATGCGTTTTTTAACTTCCCATAGGAAGTTATTGTAATCGGTCCGATTTGTCAAATTGAAAATTTTGACCGTTCTCGAAGTTTCAAGCTGCATAGAGTGCAAATAAAAGATTGTTAGAAAGATGTCTGTGCGTGCGTGTGTACGTACGTCCGTATGTCCCTAGGTCCGAAGTTCCGTACGTCCGTACGTTTGCAACGTTTTTTTCGTTGTCGTACCATAGCAGTTTAAAAAAAGGTGAAAATTTTGGTTAACCTTAAATATCTTACGAACCAAAAATGCTAGAGACTTGAATTAAATTCTATAATATAAAGTAACGTCATACCAAACCAACATATTTTTAGGTATGTCATATATTATATTATAAATCGCAAAAACTGATAACAAAAAATTTGTCAATTTAAAAACTTTTGAGGAAAATCGAACAGACATTTTTTTTTATAAAAAATAAAAACCTAAAAAAACATTTCTCAAAGTTGGTAACATTGAATTTTGACTCAAATATTTTTTCAAAATATTAGCTTATAATAAATATTTTTTTCAACATTCGCACAAATTTTGAAAAAAATCAACTGACAGTATTTTTACATACAATTAAAACTTGAAAGAAAATTTAAGAAAAGTTGGTAAAAATTCTTTTTCGACTGAAATATCTTTTCGAAAATTTGAGATTATGGCTTCCAACTTATTTTAACTAATAAGAAATATTTGTTTTCAACATTCGAAAAAATGTTGAGAAAATGGAATAGACAGTTTTGTTTACAAAAAGCTAAAAACCTAAACAAAAAAATAAATAAAAGTTGATAAAAATTGATTTTCTGCTTAAATATCTTTTCAAGAATTTGAGATATGGGCTTTAAACTACTTTTATCTATTAAAAAATATCGTTGTCAACGTTCAGTAAAATTATAAAAAAATGTAATTGACAGCTTTTTTTACAAAAAATAAAAACCTAACAAAAACACAATACTAAAAATTGGTAAAAATTTACTTACGATTCAAAAAGCTTTTAAAAATTAAAAATATTGTCTTCAAACTCTTTTTAATTCAAAGGAAATATTGTTTTCAATATTCAATAGTTTTTTTTATAAAAATCCAACAGTGTTTTTTCATAAAAAAATAAAATATACAAAAAATAATTCGCAAATTTGGTAAAAATTTATGCTCGGTTCTTGATATCTATCAAATTAATTTCGTTCAAATAATTTGTAAAAATTTAAGAAATACTTTCAAAATTGGTTACATTTTTTTTTTTGACTAAAAATCTATTTAACAAAATCAGATTTTCAAATAAACTTTTTCTTTTTTTGAAAAATATTGTTGGTATTTTTAAATTTTTTAAGAATAATTCAACTGACTTTTTTAACCCAACACGAAAACATACAAACTTTTAATCAAGACAATAGACAGATGGGATGGGAAGTTATCAGTGTGGGTCGCATCCCAGCATCTTTTTCAATTTTTTTTATACGAAAAATAACTGCAGTCCCATAAATTTTTTCAAAAATGAACGGGTAGATATTTTTAAAACTTTCTCTAAATTGTTGGTTTCTTTCTACAAGAACAAACGTACTTTGATTTTGCTCGAGAAGAAGGGTACCCTTCATAACACAATTATTTTGATTTTTAAGTTTTCTCAAAAACTAATGGACCGATTTCAACAATCTTCTCCCTCTGTAAAAGCTCTTGTCGATAATCAAATAATCAAATTGATGATGATTATTTTTTATGATCAAAAATGTCATTTTGTTTTTTTGTTTTATTTTTAAAATAATATACATTTTTTTTACATTCTGAATATCTTAGAAAGGAGTGAACATTTTTTAACGAAAATTTAATGTAAAATGTATATTTATAAGCACTTTATTAAGTTCTTGTCAGGAACATTTTTAAGATTAAATTTATAAATTCAAATGATTTTGAAAAAAAAAATGTATTAATTTGTTTTTTTGAGAAATAAAATGGAATTTACATTTTTGAGAAAAACTTATTTTGCAGATACATTTTTAAATCTTAAAATATAGAAAATATTTTTAATCAGACTTTTGGGAAGAAACTAGAAAGTTCTAGCGGCCAGTCGTGCATTTTATTTCTCTCAAAATTGATTTTTTGTTGAATACAAAATTTAAATTAAAGAAATCTAAGAAAGAACTGAGATTTAAACACATATTTCAAGAATACAAATATACCAAAAACAGCTAAATTGACAATTTTGTTAAAATAATTGCTAATTGATAACACAATGAACGTTTCGTATCGATTAGTATACAAATTTGCAATCTCTTGAGAACTAAAGTGAAAAGAGATTCTGAAACGTGTAATTTTTGAGTGCCTTACAAAAGTTTCTTTCCATCTTATTGGTTTACTTTTGGTTTTTAAATTTTTGAGAAATTATGTATGTACCTATTTTATTAAATTCCAAGAACCAAACATTTTTTTCTCCACAATATTTAAAGTTTGTTGACTCTTTTAAGATCAAAATATTTTCTAGCATCAACTCCAATCTACAAGTTAACAGACTGAGAACGATAGTAATAATGTACTCCTAAAAATTGAGTTTGAAAAAAAACACGTCTTTCTTAGTTTTTAGGTTTTTGAATTTTTGTAGCATTTCAGCATCAATATAAATGGCAATATAAAAGAATTTAACAACAACAAAATTTGTTAGCTATAGTGATAAAGCTCTTAATATTGCATATTTAGAAATCTGTTGGAATCTTAGAATGCTTTCATATGTAGGAAGTCGTCCAAAATAAATAGTTATCCATTGATGGACAACAATAATTGTATAACTAAAGTTGTCACTTTAGCCCTTCAAATGTGTAAATTTAAGGTTAATATACACATTACGTTATTAAAATTATGTTAGCCTCTTTTACTATGTATGTGGCCCCCCTGATTTAAAGCCTAGATCTGCCCTTGCATACACTGACTATTCCAATGTCAATATCAAAATTTGAAAAACCCCAAACTAGTCACTAACCTCTTAATATTTATCAGAGTAACCGTGCCGAAACTCCTGCAACTAAATTTTGTTCAAAACTTTTCTAACACCTTATAAAGTAAGAAGAACTGATTTTAATTTCTGTTAAAAAAAAAAATAAATCTTAGCTATGCTTTCAAAAAAAAAAAAAGTGATTCCATTCTTACAACATTCTACCTTCCTAAAAAATTATCCAAAATTGGTGTATTAGATTGATTATAAAAATATGATGAAAACTCTTCCAGTCTTCAGTTTCTTCTTTCTTTTGATTTTTAACTCTTCTACGGATTGGTTACGAGAAGATAGAAATCGAAGATCAGGTGAATATTTTGGTTGTCGAACGATGTGGGTCGGGTTTCAGTTTTAAAGACTGATTGGTATTTTACTTTTTTGAGTCTCAACTAGTCACTCAAAATGGTAAAAAAACTGATCCATACCTTATTCCAATATCCATATTCTAATCGACAATTTTGCAAAACCAATTCTTTGATTTTGTTGAAATGTATCTTATCGGTTGAATTTGGCGGTCGTATTTATCTTCACCGCTTTCGTGGACCTCTTGGAACAATTTGTACCAATCATAAACTTCTATTTTCAATATGACTTCTTGATCATTTTCACAGCGTACATTTTATTATACTCGTGAAATTGAACGGACTTACTTTCACTTTTTTCCAACAACGCGTACCTTAAAATCTGCTGAATATTTTAACGTGTTATTTGCCACAGATGTGAGTAAGACTAGTTAAATTTTACAGCAGCCTAAAAACCTAAAAACAAAATCAATTAACAGTTCATTAAAAAACGTAACCACCCATAAGCAAAAAACTGATAAAATATGGTATTAACTTTACCAACAAGTTCCTTAAAACCAAAACCACTTTCATTTTTAACTTAACATTCAATTTAAAAGGATTTCGTGAATTAAGTAGGAAGGATTTTTTTGTTGTTGTCTTGACTTAAAGAAGCTTAAACAAAACTTTTCCACCATTTGGTGTTTGGTTGGTATTCAAAACCTCGTTGTTTGCCTAGCCTAGAGGATAAAGATGGGAAGGCACCTAACCTATCTAGAATATAGATGGATATAATAATGATTTGCATATTCGAGCAGAATTTTCATTTTATCTATAAAATGTATAAAAAGTGTCAATCAGGCGTTTATTTTAGCAACAACTTTCTTTCGTTTAAAATCCTTTTGCTTTAGGATAAAAGATAGATATAGATGTAGAAAGTTTACAAAGCAGTAAAGCAATGTAAATGTCCTTCACGGGTGACTTAACTTTGGCAAAAATTCAAATAGTATAAAACTTTTGAAACCAATATTGATTCCATTCTCCAAAGTATACCTACGTATATCCACAAAAATTCACAAACAACAGTTACAACTTCGACTTCGTTCCTCTTGCCCATGCCTCAAGTCCCAAGCCCCATGGCCCATACTCCATGCAAACAAGACTGACAAAACCCTTTTTTATTTTTTGTTTCGTTCTTTTTTTTTAATCTGAATAATTCATGTGATGTCGACTCTTGCAAACAACCGTTACCGTTGTTTTATATCGACATCGTTGTAATTCTCGTTTTCATTTCTGTTCCCATTCTTCTCTTGGTCCTTGTTCATGTTCCGTTTTTCGATACCGGCCGCCATCATTAAAGTTGTGTGTTGTTCAATCGCCATTGTTACTTTTGTTGTTGCAACAATATAATTTCATTAATGTCATCGTTTATAACCAAGGCAATTAACTTGTGGCCAGCCGGTTATGTGAATCGATATTCTACCCTACATATCCTATAAACCTATAAGGAATTTATATATAAATATTATAGCAAATGGAATGAGTGGAGGAAGAATATCGGTCAAGACAGCAGTAGACTGTAGAATCCTTGTCGTTGCCAAAGTGGAACAGAAAGAGATATATAGTGTTGGCCGCAAGTGAGTAATGGCCATGGGTATTCGATTAACTATTATATTACTGTGCGAACCATTTAAGGTGTCAGAGGCAGGGTTGCCAGGTTGGGTGAATTTTATCGAAAGTCTTAAATTTGTTTTCCAAATTTTCGACAAAAAAGAAGATGGTAAGGTGTCCAGTTCTTATGTTTGCCGATATTTTTCTTTGTAAATAAAAATGATACAAAAATTACAGTTTTATTGAATTACTACACTTATACGTCAGCAACTCTAAGGTGAAAAAATGTGTTGGGTCAATATTAAGGCTACTTTTTTATGCTATTTTGTGCTACTAGTGTTTATAAATTGAGCTATTGGATTCGTTAAAAGCATGGCAACCCTGTTGAGTGTGTCCTTTTATCCAACAAATGATACGCACTTGTTTTACATTATAAATAAATATATATATCTTCTTATATATACATACATATGTATATAGTATATACTCTACAGAAGAAGAAGAATGTAGGTTATAAAAGCCACAAAATTTATGACTGACTTGAGTCAAATTGACCTAAAGGCTATTTGTATCAATCGTTTGATTGCAATTTTAGTTGTATAATATCGATTAATTAACTTTATCGTTATCGTTTTGTAGTTAATTAACATGTTTGAAATAATATATATATAAATACGTATGTATGTATGTAATCTAATGTATATTGATTGTGTGTGGTAAAATATTGATTGGAGCCAATTCATCTTAAGTCAAAGTCGTAATCATAACAATGTGGAATTCATTTCATAATGTCACATCTATGTGAGTGTATTTGCAGATATGACAGTACATAATATAAAGGGTGATCCAAAATAAACAAAATTGAGCAGGATTTGAATTTAATATCATTATTACATCAAAGCGGTGGTAATTCTTAAGAACCTGACAGTTGACAGTTAAAAGTTAGCTAATATGGAGGATTTTATTCACTTCCAAATGTTTTGTTTAAGAATTTTATTTGGGACTTTTTAGAAACTTTTTTAAAAGTTTTGAAATGCAAATATTGAGTTTAATTCTTTAATTGAAGGTAAACAAATAGTTTTTCACAGTTTTGTGGTTATTTTCATGAAGGGAAAAAGGTATAGGAACCTTTTTTTAAAGAAAAAAACATTCACATGGAAAAGGTTGAAAAACATCTTAGTAGTAAAATAAAATTAATAAAAATAAAATTTATTCTAAATTTTGTATTCTAAAATGTTGACATTTCTTGAATTATCCAAAGAGTCTGTTCAAAAATTGAGCATACGTTTTAAGATCAAAAACTATACCAGCATAACAACCTTCAAAAATATAAATGCTCCTTAACTTAACTTTAAATAAATTTTGTATACTTATATTTTTGACATGTAGTTGGCAATATTGACCCGTTTTACGGCATCAAATTTTACAAATATTCAATATTTTTAAAAGTCTGAATTCAAATCAGTTTTAGTCATAAAACTTTAGTTCTTCAGAAAATTTAAATTCAAAACAACGCCAACGGTTCAAAAATCGTACCATTCTGAAGAACTACAAAATAAAATGATCGACTGTGTATCCAAACTCTCGATTCACAATAGTGCCTATATTTTAAAATTTGAAAAGTAATCTATAAAATATGTTTGTTTTCAAAAATGTAAATACCATTTGTTTAATTAACAAACAAAATGATTTATTAAATTGTTAGAGCAGATATTTTTAAATTAATTTATTAAGTGTACATATTTCAATTGCATATAGTTTTGCTATGCTGTTTCGTAGTGCTAATAAATCTACGTTTTACAGTTTTATTTTTTAACATGTTAACCCGTTTTCAAGGAATCGAATTCTGAAAAAAAAGAAATATTTTTTAAAAACCCACAAAAAAACAATTTCATATTTTTTGATCATCAAATACTATTGAAACATTATTTGAGCTTATGTCGAAAAAAAGCTAAGTTAAGAAAAAAAGAGGAAATTTTATAAAAGTCTATCGGTTTGTTTTCGAGAAAATTACAATTTTTGGTTTGAAAAAAAAAAACAAAAAGTTTGAACTCAATGGAATCAATGGTTTTCGTTTTAAGGGCGATTACAAACAGACAGACGGATGGAATTTGTGAACCCACTATTCCCGAATTCTGTACCATTGCAGCACAATATTTGATTCAAGTCTCTAGTTCAAATTTTCGCAAGAATGCAATACTTTCCATGTAGTTCCTATATGTTGCATGTAAAAAAAGAGGCTGTGATGCGACCCAAGATAATTTCTCATCAGTGCCTGTTTTTTTTTTCTTAACTTTAATAAATTTCCATTTTTCTAAAACTGTAACAAAATATTAGCATATATCTATTGGTTGAGGGGCTGACAGTTGATGTCTTTACCGTCACACTTAGATCAATACAGATCCATTGTGATACCCGTGAGTATTGCTACTCAAGCTAAAAAGAAAAACCTATGTGTTCAGTTAATCATGAGTTTAGAGGCTTTGACAAAGTTTAGAATCTTAGTACCTGGCGTACTAGAGAGTTCTTCTAAATCTCCGAAGAACAGTGACACCAAAAGTGCGGAGTGTCTTCATCTTCAAGCACCCCCCCGTCACCACATCATCTGCATAGATCATCTGAACTGATTCTCATCTTTTTTATATGATAACCTAACAGATTATGTCCGATGATTTTGATTACAAGAGATCGAAATAATCCCTTGAGTAGGTGCATAATTCTTTAAGTTCTTTGTTTGTTAAAACAGGGCCAGATCTTTCTT
This sequence comes from Eupeodes corollae, assembly GCF_945859685.1. Lineage (NCBI taxonomy): Eukaryota > Metazoa > Arthropoda > Insecta > Diptera > Syrphidae > Eupeodes > Eupeodes corollae. Next base: position 15,659,033 of record NC_079148.1, on the reverse strand, counting down.
GTAGTGGCGCAGGTGTCAAGAAGGTCCCACCTTTCATCGGACGTGATAGTTATTCTTTTTAAGATTTCCTGTTTTAAATAACAGGTAGGGGTTCTAACTAGCTGAGATTGGCTTACGTCAAGAATTGACCCTAATTTTGCTAATTCATCGGATTTCTCGTTGCTTAGTAGATCGCTGTGGGATCCAGCAGAGTCCAATGTTGTGCTGTGCCCGAAAAACCTTAAGCTCTTTTCGGCAGCATGAATTAAGCTTTGATTTTACCTCAGTTGCAGTAATCGCTTTTATTGCCGCTTGGCTATCAATGTAAAAGGTTATATCAGCTCGTGGTATCGCCATCATTGATACCTTTTTAGCAGCTATTGTCACTGCCAGGACCTCCGCTATTAAGACGCTACTGTAGTTTGAAAGCTTAAGCGAGGCCGTTAACTTGAGAGATTCAGAATAGAAGCCTGCCCCTACACCAGTGTCCATTGTAGAGCCATCAGTATAGATAGCTTTTGACGACTCACTGGAGTTTATCTATCCATTCCTCTCTGCTTGGGATGGCGGCCTGGAATGGTTTATGAAAATCAAGTTCGGGTATTTTATAGTCTGTTGTAGTACTATGACCCATAACTTTATGAAGGATCTGGGCATGTCCTATGGAACTGTTTATCCAGACTTTAGTTTGACTATGTCTCAGGGAACTTTTGGCCGTATTGCTCCCGTAATACCCGTGCACGCAAGTCAAAATTTTCAGGTTTTCGTAAGCTTTCCACCATACCAAATTACCATAGGTTAGTATTGGTCTAATTATTGCCGAATACATCCATCTGATAATTTTAGGGTTTGGTCCCCAGGTTTTCCCGAAAACTCTATTGCAGGAATAAAAGGCAATCGATGCCTTTTTGAGTCTATCTTTGGTGTTCAGGCCACAGTTAAGTTTTTTATCTAAGATCACACCGAGATATTTTGCGTGATGAGAGATTTTAAGAGGGCAGCATTCAATTAAAGGTATTTTGCGCTTGATAGTAATAAGCACTAGTTCTGTTTAAGCTGGATGGACTGTCTGCCCACAGTTCCTAGTCCATTTGCTTACAAACGAGAGGGCGTATTCGGTTTGTTAACTGATAGTGGGTAGGGACTTGCCAGTCGCTAGTAATGCAAGATCATCAGCGTAGGCTTTTCTCCTAACTCCACTTGATTTCAATTTAGAGAGTATGCTGTTCATGACAAGAACTCAAAGTAGCGGTGAGAGAACGACACCCTGAGGGGTGCCCCTGGATGGGGTTACTCTCACCGTTTCTTCCGCTAGCTCAGAGTTTATTTTCCTCCTTCTGAACATACACAATATACACTGTGTTATTGCCTTTTCGACTTTGTGGTCGTCCAAGCCTTGCTTCACTGTTTCGTTCTGCACGCTTTTGAAGGCTTACTCAATATCCAAGAACGTTGCAGAAGTGTATTCCTAGTCATTCAGTGATTATTCTATGACGCTAACAACACTGTGCAATGCTGTTTCAACGCTTTTTCCTTTATAGAGGCATGTTGAAATTCCTAAATACAGTCTAGTTTCAGGGTGCTTCGGATGTGTATATCAATTAGCCTTTCAATGTTACCTTAATGGGTCTATAGTCCTAAGGGAACATACACCCATTTAAGGCTATTATTGAAAATGCTATCTAGGTGTGGGATGATAGGGTTTATGCTCTTCTGAAGCATCATAGGGAAGATTCCGTCTAGACCAAGGGATTTGTACGGGGAAAAGGAGTGAATGGCCCATTTTATCCTTTCTTCCGTTATAATATCAGATAGTACTAGGGTTTCTGTATGAGACTCTGTTTCTGGACTGCAGATATCAGCTACGAGGCCAGGAAAATGAGTAATCACAAGGAGCTCAAGCGTTGAGATACTAAATATGAAATCAATAACTTTCTTAGTAATTATAATACTTGAATTGAAAGAAATGTATTATCAGTTGTTTGTTGTTTTTGTTTCATTTCAATTGAATTTGTTTATTTTTTTGTTCTCGACATTTTAAGTTTTTTGAAAGTTCTAAATTCTTATAAAAAAAGACCGATTCTTTTTTCCAAAAGCATTATCTTGCGTTAAAAACAAAATTAAGCATAGAATGATATAATTTTGAAGTCACTACCTTCATCTATTCTCAAAATATTCGAATCGAACATCAGTTCTAGACAGTTTTTGCGCAGTATTTTTTGTAGATTCTTAATTTTTATAAAAAAAAAACGACTGTATGATTTTTTTTTTAAATTTAAATAATCCACTTAATATTTTTGGAAATATTTTCTGCACCTTTTGATGATATTATCTCGAAAACTTAATTTATTTGGAGCCGATTTCTCTCCTGGTTCTTGAGATATGGACAAATGACCTTAACTTTATTCATCTTTTATAAAATGTCGTAATTAATATTTTGTAAAATTCTTTCAAAAATCCAATTAACACTTTTTAAAAGAAAAAAAAAACAAAAATCGAAAAGGGGACTAAAATCTTGCATTTGACTCAAATATTTTGCCAAGAATGAATGATGCTTGTTTCATCCTATAAAAATATTGTTGTTAATATTTTGTGAAATTTAAATGATCTTGATTAAATCAGCTTTTTCTTAAATTTTTGAATACATTTATAATTTATTTGAATACAAAAATTAACAACATTTAAATTGTCATTTAAACGTTTTTATCGAGAAATTATGTGTTTTTAAGCACTACAGACAAAATAAATAACTCAGTTCTGTTTATATGATTAAAGGCTTTAAATATTTCCAATTAGAGTTTGACTTATTAGAAAGCTCTAATTTTCTTATTTTCAAAGGCACAAATTTATGGTTTGTATCATCATCGTATTTTTGAGATTCAAAAAATGAGATCAACTAATTTTTTTAAAAGAATACACACTACAAAAATGTTTGTAATTTATAATACTTTTCGTTTTCTTGCTATCATTGTAAGCGTTTTTGAGATATGTAAATTCGATTTTTCTTTCATATTTTGTCCATAATCCAAAAATTATATGTGGACTTTGTAAGACAGGCAGATAGACTTACAATAACTGAGAGGTGACTAAATGCTTCACTCTCTTAAGGAAACTTGAGTATTCCAGATATGTAGTACTCGTGGCGTGATTTTTAGTGTGTAGGACTGTCAAGGTTTTGGGTTTTTTCCCTACATATGCCTCTTAATAAGAATTGACAAATTCTCCAAGAGCAAATTCTTGTCATAAGAATTGTTTTCTTGAAGTATCCAAACGGATTCAGCATAAAAACTGTAGGCCCCTTCCACACCCAAAATAACTGGCACACAAGAATGGTTGAGAGTTGAGTGAAAAGCCTTGCTTTATTTTAAGTTTTTATTCCAGATATGCATTTATATTAATTTTATACTAATACTGAAATTTAAAAATACGAAGTACCAGAATATCTCAAGTACTTTCTTTGCAAGTAGCAATTCTCGAGTACTTGATTAGCACTAAAGTCTACGAAATTTTATAAATCTTTTCCAGAACTGAATAATAGCTAATCAATTATTTGAAAGTCCTACTTGAGTACTTTGATACTTACATATTTGATTACTAGCAAAACAATAGAAACTTATTTTTGTGCCTCGCATTTTCAATCACCAGCAACAGAGTCTTGCAGCACAAGTATTGGTTTCGTTACTCGAACTTAAATTACTGAAAGTTTAATATTCAACCATATAGATAATCAAACAAAAAATAATATCAATGAACATTTCAGCATACAACTTTTTTGAATAACTTTTCGCTTATTAGGTCATTTCGAACATTAAGTTAACTCAAGGCCAATAATTTCCATGTTTTTATCTGTACCTTCTTCTAATCAAGTAATGAAGGAGATATAACTACATGAATATTCTATTCATCTCCGAATACAGAAACATAAATTTAGATATACAAAATGTATTATTCATTATATAATTCAAAATATCTACATTATGTTCCTTATTTTATGCCTCTATGAATGTCTAATTTCTCAAATAACGTCCAATTTCCCTTGAATAATATAATCGGATTCCATTCATTTAAAGGTTAATTATAGATAAGAGTTCTCGTGTATAAGAAGACGAACTAACAACCTTCTCTATTATTATTTTGTTCAAATAATCTATCCTTTGCTCCTCTCGCATAATAGACTTAAGCCCTAATGTTTGTAGATCATAATACTCAAAGGATTTTAAAGGTCTTTATTAAATTTTGACAGGCACACACATTTCATATATACGAGTCTTAGAATCATTTCATTAATCATTGCCATTAATCTTAACTTTTTCTTCTTTTTTTTGAACGCAGAGAGAATTCCCCCTTTAAGCTTAAAAATGCACCTAGACCTTTTCTATACCGTCTTTAAGGAACTTTCATATTTCCCAATGGTACCATCATCACATATTTCAGGCACTCTTCTTACATCATCAATCATCGCCATATCCTTATGATTCCCAATGGCTTAAGGAAAAATAAAAAATCTCCCAGCATTGACCATCACTGTGCAAACACTTTTTTATACCTTCCCCGGTTGTCTTCGCATCTTTGACTCCAGGACATCATCACCACCCTCACTGCCTCTGATATATCGATTGGTCATACATATATCTATCACCTACCTGATAAAATCCCATAACCTCTGAACTCAGTTATCCATCGCAATTGCTCCCTAAAGATCAATTTTATTTAGGGTAAGATTTCAACCTTGGTTTATCCATCAATATAAAACCTCCTTAAAGGGAATATTTGGTTAGGTTTGGCTTTGATAGGGCTTGGGTTGGGTTGGAGTTGTAGTTGTAGTAGGAGTTCGGTTGCTTTTTCTTGGAATTCAATATTGTAATCAATATGTATTTTTCTTTTTCGCCAGAAGAAGATATCCACACACATAAAATCCAACACAAATAGCTCTGCAGCTTAAAGATAAATAAATAAATAAATAATTTTTTTCTCCCTTTGCTTCCATTGCAGATGCCTTTGAAAGGACTTCTTCTCCAGAGGATACGGTAAGTAGGACTTTTAAGCAAAAATAAAATAACAAAAAAATAATCAATCGGCTTACTTATGTTCGTAAAAGGATAACGAAAAGTTTGCCCAACTAACTTTTTTGTCTTTGCCCAGCTATCGGAATCTCAAAGGACCAATTTCAACTCGACTTTCAACAGCAACAGCAACTTCAGACAGAACCGGAACAAGGACGAAGACGACGACGGCAACGGCACCGGCGACGACGATGATGATGACGAAACTCTTGCCGCTCAGTCTTCGTTATCGTCGGATAGATCTTCTGCTGCCAATAGATTGCCATCGGATGAGGAGGCAACTGATGTCGATAGGAATAGGGATGATGGCAATAGCAACGTCGACGATGCTGACGTTGATGATGAAGATGATGGATCCAATGAAGGATTCATTGCAAACCAGCGGAAATTCAATAATCAAGGAACATCATCAGCAGGAGCAGCAGCAGGACAAGCACGAGTACCAGCAGTGCCGCCACAGCAAAAGCAGTCATCAGAGGAATCATCAAAAAGATCATCGATTCTAAACATCCTGCAAGGAGTGGATTACATAGGAGCCCCAAGTACTCCTCAGCCAACTTCAATAGCGCCGCATCCTCAATCATGGGATGGAAATACGAACACCGCTGCTGTTGTCGCTATCGCCACCGCCACCAATGCTGATGATGATGTTGCTGCTGGTGGTGGTGGTACTATTGATGATGATGATGACGATGAAGATGTAGACGAGATTCTTCAGCCGATGGTAATGGCATCGGATAAGCATCATTACCATTCGAATAATGGCGGACGTGTGATGAACCCAGGAGTTGGTTATCCAATCGAATATAATCCGAATCGTAATGAGGAGTCAAGTGGGTCAAACAATCTGAAGGAAACTCCGGTAACGAACCGTATCAAGTCGGGTAAGTTTCTCTTTACACATTCACAACACCTAAACCTACTTATCCTACGACGGCCAAGTATACCTCTTCCCTACTTAAGTCCTGTGGGGTTTAAATTAACTTTTAGGAACATTTTTCAAAGGCAGATGGGTTCTTTCGCTAATAAGGCAAAGAATACCTTATCTAGACCTATCTAGTGCCAAAGCGAACTAAGAAAGAGAAAGACTTTTAAGTTGAATTATGTGATTATCTTGTTGACAAACTTAAGACGAGTTCCTTAATGAATTTTATCAAAAAACATGAAAGTGGACCTTTTTGAATGAACAAAAACGTATAATACCAAACTTTTTCCAAAAATTAAACTCAAATTCTTTTAAGAAACAATTTGTATACGAAGGAGCATTAGTTTTATATTGATATTGAGTTACATTTAAGTTAAACTATAGATAGCTACATAATAGAAATAATTCTGCTTCTAATTAGTCAGAGAAGAATTTCAATTTGGAATGGTGCTCTGGACGAATAAAATTAAGGAGCATTAAATTTGAGATGAGGGGAGGAAGAAGTATTTTTTTTTTGTAAATATTCACAAAGCGTTTTCGAAAAACTTTTTGATATGGACGATTAAATTCGTAAAAGAACAGTTTTTTCAGTTCTTTAGTTCTTTAATGGGAGATGTATAGATATAAGTTTGGAAATGAGTAACTTTATGAACTTTTTTTTAAATTAAGAGAATTTTAAACTTTAAAGTTTGCATCTACCTCACAAGGAATAAATCAATACTTTTGCTATATCTATGTAAAATCAAGACCTGGCAGATCTTTTAAATAACTTTTAACTTGGTTAGACTCATTTGTAGAAGAGACAGCCAAGGATGTTAAAAAATGGAGGTTTCACTATTTCTCATTTAAAATCAAGACATGTCATTAAAATTTAAGCTACGAAATACTGAGTTTACTTACTTTACTTACTTTTCTTACTTTACTTACTTTACTTACTTTACTTACTTTACTTACTTTACTTACTTTACTTACTTTACTTACTTTACTTACTTTACTTACTTTACTTACTTTACTTACTTTACTTACTTTACTTACTTCACTTACTTTACTTACTTTACTTACTTTACTTACTTTACTTACTTTACTTACTTTACTTACTTTACTTACTTTACTTACTTTACTTACTTTACTTACTTTACTTACTTTACTTACTTTACTTACTTTACTTACTTTACTTACTTTACTTACTTTACTTACTTTACTTACTTTACTTACTTTACTTACTTTACTTACTTTACTTACTTTACTTACTTTACTTACTTTACTTACTTTACTTACTTTACTTACTTTACTTACTTTACTTACTTTACTTACTTTACTTACTTTACTTACTTTACTTACTTTACTTACTTTACTTACTTTACTTGCTTTACTTACTTACTTTACTTCCTTTACTAATTTTACTTAAGTGAGTAAGTACTTAACCCATTTTATGCACAGTAAGATACATTCTTAAATATGAGTAAGGCCTTGTACTCATAAACAAATCATTAGGCATTTCCTAAGTACCAGTACTTGCACTGTTCAGCCTTATTCAAATTACTCAAAAGTATTGACACTCCCCTTTTTAAGTAAAAGTACCAGTGCGAAGACATGAGTACTTTAAAAGTATTGTAAAGAACATAAACTTAAGTATTTTAAATCCGACTTTTAAACAACAATAAAAATCCTTAATATTTTAAAGAACAACCAAAGACCTTTATAAATTTATTTTCCTTTCTTTTACAGGAGGCTATGTATCTGCTTTTGAACAGCATAAGGCACTCATCCGAAATAGCAGACGCTACGGCCACAAGACTCACAAAAAGAAGTACAAGGATTACTTGCGCTATAATCCGCCCACAACACCATCAACAAAATCCCTACCAACAACCACCATAAGTTCTCTAAGAAAGGGCATATTGGCACGTGATAGGATTTTCAGCTCGGACGACATTCCAAGACAATACTACGAAGGACATGTGAATTACTTTGCAAACACTGACGAGGACAATAATAATTACGGAGACAGCGATAGAAAAGATCAGAATTCCAGAGGTTACCACTCTATTGCAGGACCACGTCAACATCACAATTCCCATCATTTGCGCAGTGGTGGGCGTTACCGGCATATTGGAGTGAGTCCTATCAAAGCGAATCGGCCACATTCGTCAGTCAACACCGATTACAATGGAATGAATTATCACCATCTTGGATCACGTGCTATGCTAAAGCATCAGAAGGAACTCGAGAAGAAGATCGAAGAGTACTCACAGTATTACGCCAAGTGGCCACATCTAGCTCAAGTCGAAGATCAGCTTTTCGAGGATGAACACACTGATTTGTTGTATCCCGATGAGGGTGGTTCAAGTCCCGGGGAGTTGGTGCTCTCAGCTGACGATGAAGATGATGAAAAGAAATCAGCTAGAAAACAAGAAGAGGAAGAAGCAAACCTCCCACCATACATCAAAAAATATCGTCGGCGCAACAAACAGCTGAAGGATCTTCTCGAAGGCACTAAACCTCCATCAACCATCGCACCACAATGGTCCAGCTCAGTTCTAAAGCCAGGTCCAATCGATGGAAGCTACCAGAACCACCACCATCAACATCGGAATCATCACAACCATCGACAACATCGAAACCATCAGCGTCAACATCGGCACAAGAACTCCAAATGGCAGATTGAAGATCTGTTCGAAGAGCAACGCGCCAACCCGAACAATCCAAACAAAACAACAGTCTACAGCGAAGTAGCCAAGCCGACTCCATCGGTCGTCGTGGACAGCAGAAGCACCACCACCACCACCCCAACGACGACAACCACATCCACCACCACTCTCTCACCGTTCGATGAACTGCTCAAGCACGAAAACGAACATCTCAAGCTTCTGCAGGAGAACAAACTCCCAGCTGAAGATGTCAGTATTTCACGAGAACTCTACGACTGGGCGATAGACACCAGCAATGATCAACCACTCGGTCGTCAGGAATTCAATCAAGACATCGTCAACGACGACAACGATGACGACCTCGATGACGACTACATCGATCTCAATCAAAATCGTCAACACAAATGGAAGACCTCCAATCGTAATGCAAGTCCTGTAAAATCTCCAACAACCACAACAAGACGTCCTGCGCCTTCTGTACGAAGACCAAGCGTCTATGGTTCCATAATCAGATCACCGCCCACAAGCACGCCACGACCCATAAATTCGTTTGTCTATCACAGAGTGGTCGAATCACCGAGAGCTGTGGGAGCCGGACAAACCGGACGGAAACAACGATTACCCTTTGTTGCGATAACCGATAGGCGCTTAGAAACCTCACGAAAGGGCATGGGTAATGCTGGAGTACTCGCCCACAAAGACTTTGAACAGAATCACTTTCCGATGCCTTAAAAGATAAACAAATAATAATAATAAAAAAAAAACAAACAAAACAAAAAATTAAAGTAAATTATAAATAAATTAAAAACATAAACAAAAAATAATTAAATTTAAATTAATTTAATTACAAAACTTTTGCAATTTATGAATAATTTTATTTTTATAATTTTTAAATTTAAAAATAAATTAATTTTAGTATAGTTTTAAAAAGTTCGGTGTGTGAAATGTTTAACAGAATGTAAAATTTATTTTGTTGTTTAAATTTAATTTAAAATGTTTCCTAATTTTTAATTATCAATTTCCTCATTTTCTTTTTTGTACCGAAACATGGTTTCCAAGAAAGTTTACTGACTATAAACTCTGGTTTAAGCGTTTGTTTTTAAAAATATGTCTACTTGAAAACATTTAAATCATCAGGCGGCCAATACAGCTATTAAAATAGTGTTTTTGGTGTCAGATATTTAAAAATAAAAATACGACTTGAAAAAGGAAGCAATAGATTTTAACTTGCTTTGCTCCCTTGATAACCTTGATCGCAGGCTTTGGAATATGTTTCATCAAGTAAATTTTTAATTAAAAACCAAGACATAAGCGCGAATCCTCAACAAGGTTAAGAACCGAAAAAAAAAGTATTAATGAGGAATCTGCGGACGGTTCAATAACTGTTAATAAGCTAGTCAATGGAAATATTGACACATTTTTATTAATGGTACCAGGACGGCAGCCTCCTTTTCTAGCTTTGTTTGAAATGTGAAATTTAAAAATGAACAACAGAGATAACAATGGACTCAGCTCAACTTTCATGAGAATAACCAAGAAGAACAGACAAGAAGCTAGAACAGCATAAGCAACTTATTAGAGGTAACTCTATTTCATCTGCTTTTTTATTAAGAGGTTTCATTTTAAATAGTCTGCTATTTGGGTAGCTGTGAACTTGGAAGCTGTCATCTGTACATATTTAAAAGGTAAAACTCTGCCATAACTAGGCATGATACGATTCGCGCTTCGATATTTGTTCATGGTAGACTGGGGCGTATACTTGCTTTTTTCCAGTAAGTGGTTTCATTTTGAAAATACAGTTATTTGGGCAGCTGTCATTTTTAAGTTGTCTTCTTTTCACATTTTATAGGCCAGAATCAGGCCATTACCAATAATTTAACCATACAAGCTCTTAAAAAGAAGTAAAATTGTAAAAATCCACGGCGAAAAAATTGAAATTTTCACAGTCACTGTTCGTAAAGCAAACAATATTTTGATTCGCCGTAAAGCACTTTTTCGTTAGAAAATAGTGAAACAGGGTAAGAATTTTGATATCAAGGTACAAGTTAGTGATGTTAAGAATCGCAACCTTGTACGTTATTCAAAAGCAACTGACAATTTAAATGGTGTCGAAGACAGTGAAGACGAAAATTGTGGGTTAGTCGTTTTCTCGCCGACCCTCTTGAAAAAGACGTAACACAGTATTTTACAATAATACATAGGTTTTAAAACTTTTAAAGTTTAATAAACAAAATAAAACTCAAGCCATTCGATCACCACCTACTTGGCCTTAGAAATGCTTCTACGAGTTTTGTCCCCGTGTTATTTCTCGAAGAAGTTATTACAATTGGATATTATCTTTTGATTTTTCTTTGGGGTCAACGCAAAAGATAAATTTTGTGCCATTGCTCCACACATCTATTCAAGACCTTAAAGATGGAACTTATAAAGACATACAGCCTCAAATTTTCGAAGTCGTCATATAAGATTTCATGCAAGGGTATTATAGTTACAACGGTAACCACCAAGGCTATTCTATGAATATCAAACATTTATTCTGAATTCAGATGTCCGTTAAAGTCTTCTATTAATTTGTTATATACTTTGTCTAGCTATGGTCACAGATATTTCGCTTGAATCTGCCCTATGGGATATAATTATGCATCTAGAGATCAAAACGAGATCACTAATATGTCTTAAGGTTAAGAAAATCAGAAGAAAATTAAGGTTCCAAGTTTGGTGTACAATTTTTTAACTAACAAAAATCACTGAAATAAGAAAAGTACGTATCCGCCCAGTGTACTGTTTATTATCTAAAAAAATTGATGGCTGTTCAATATGATATAACTAAAATAAACAACATATTTTAGCTTTCTAAGCCTTAAAACCAAAACAATACGTTATACGGCTCCATTAAGTCAGATCTAAACTATAAAAGTCTAATCCTCTTAAGGAATCGCAAAAAATAAAAGTCTTTTCTATTTTCGCTTAAATTCATAAACAAGTTACTTAAATGAATTTTCTTATATCCGCATCCATTTCATTCAAAAGGAAATATAAAACATATAAATGTACACAAAAGTGAATGGCCTTACACATATTTTGAAGTACTTTTACTTTTACAACAACTTTAAAAACCTCTTTCAAGGATATACCCAGACAACTTCATATGTACAATGTCCTTTACATAACTGTTAAATAAATTGAAGACTTTAACCTTATTTAGACGACTTTTTGAGAAAAATAAAGGAAAATAAAAATACATATGTTACGGGTTTACAAAATATAAATATATATGTACAATTGTAGGAATATTTTTATTTATTTAGGAACTTCCTAGTTTTATTAACAAAACTTCAAAAAACCAGTTCATTTCCTTTTTTTGTTTATCCAAAATGTTTACATAAATATCCAATAAAAAAACTTGAATAGATCCTCTTTCAAAAACTACTTCAAAGGATACTCAAGGATTAATAAAAATAAAACAAAAAATAAAACAAATCCTATGTCGCATTTTTGTCTATAGTTGTTCACCCGAAATAATATATTTCATCTTAAATCCCAAGAGTTCGTTTAAGACAAAACAAAATATACATATACGAGTATATGAACAAGACCAAAAAAAGGACGAAAACGAAAATGTTGGCCTTAACATAATTTTTTTTTTGTCTTGTTGGTTATATGAAATTCAATCCCAAAAACAATGGTTCTCTATATTTTGAGAAGGACATTCGAAGGTTTCTATATACTTATGGTATGTAGAACACGCACATATACAAAGTGTGTGTTTTGTTTGCTTTAAGCAAGGCAACATAGTTATATGTGTATAGTAAAATCTCATAAAACACACGACATTGATTACTCTCCATGCCATACCATACCTCTGTATATGATAAGGACCTTTTATTTCTATATATTTTTTTCTCTATACTCATACACCTCAATCTAAAGTTGTCCTTTTTTCCATTCAACTTCAACTATACCTTTACCTACACGTATACCGCACTTTTCTTCATCCATCAGTAGATCCTTACATACGTCTACTCTCGATACTCTTTCCATATAGGTAGGTAAGGTAACTTTTTCAGGATAGATGATGGAAAAAGTAATATTGTGTTATGAATAGACACGCTGCTAGCTGGCTGAAAAGAAAGCTCTCAAGCCCCAAGCTGGATCTGGGTGGTAATAGAAAAAGGATTACATTTTGATTGGAACTTCCAAGTGTACTCTTTCCTCGTTGTCCTCATCGTCATCGGGATCAATATTATGTGGATATGGTACGAGGATATGCATTTATTTTCTATGCCTATTATCCTTCTTTCTGAATTCAAAATAATACAAAAAGTAAACATAAGGTGTATGCATTAAAAGTTCATATATAAAAATGTTAGGATGAGGATCATTTCATACCATCTATTGGTAGTATAGGGTTTCATCATATCGTCGTTGTCGTCGTCGTAAGTGATTACTTTCCGTTTGTATTTTCATCTTTAATCAATCGATTTCGATTGCACTAACGTATCCGTATAAATGATGATGGAGTGATGGAAATCTATAAAAGAAAGCCCTAGTGTACATCATACAAAATAGAAAGGCTTTTGGCTTTTGTATAGTTGTCAATGTTGATGCTGTTCCTCTCAGAGGTATTAAGCGTTGTTAAATGAAAAAAAGTTCTATCAAAAGACCTTTTTGGCTTGAAAGAATTTAAAAAAGAAGCAATTTCCCAAAGCGTTATCTGCAGATGTATAAACAAAAGGTGGATCTATGTATTGTTGACAATTTATTCAAGTTAGAAATCTTCTACGCTTTCAGGTTTCACAAAAATTTAAGTCCCTTGATCATTTTTTGGGAACTTCGGTTTTAGCCTTGTAACCTACAGAAGAGTGCTTTTAACTTTTGAAAATAATACTTCTACATAATTTTTTTGTTGAGTGCGCACTAAAGAGGTTTTGGTGCCCTTTTTATACAATAGACTAGTTATGAGTATTAGAAATGGAAGAGAGTGTTTCGGTGATATTGATTTTGAATTTCTGAACAACGCAATGACAGAGAAAGACATTCGGTTAGTACAGCTAAAGAACAGATCTCTGCACTTGTCAATACGACTCAAGTTTTACTGGCGATGTTTCTTTGAAACGGGAGTTTTGAAATATCATAATAGTATTAATAAACTATTTTTAATAGTTTTGTAACCTTCTCTTGACGTAGTGTTCATCTCTCCTCTAATTAATTGAATCTCAAGAGTAGAGCACGACTGGTCCTTCTAAAAATCTAAAATTCCAAATTTAATGCAAATATTTAAATTTGCCTCCATTTTTAAAAATGCATCAAATGAGGCAAACTGTATCAGTCATTGAAATATACTTGGAAAGTAGAGACATTTTACGACAATTGCTGTAATCCGTACTGAAATTATAAACCTGAAGTACTTGTTTGTTTGTTTGCTTGTTTGAACGCACCAATCTCAGGGACTACTGATCTTATTTAAAATTTATTTCAGTGTTAGACAGCTCATTTATTGAGAAAGTCTTTAGAACATCACGTTTAGACTAATACGACTGGAACACTAATAAAGAATGTTAAAGTTTTGCTAAAATCAGTTATGACAGAATAGTTCCCCTTTTATAAATCTGCACTCACAGTTGGGACAGTTTTTATACAAAAGGTTCCTTACCCTGTTATTTCTTCAAGATTTACCATATTTCTGCTTTTTATTTAAGGTCACAATTGAAATGAGATGAAAGCTAATGATTTGCAATAAATTCATGACCTTAAAAATGGAATTCATAAAGTTATCAAGTCGCACAACCGGAAATGTGCGAATTAAATATGAATAATTCTATGCAAAGCATATGATGCTGCAAACTGAAACATTAATTGCTATTTGGATAATTTAATTGTTAATAAAGTATTTTATTTTCCTCTTAACACTTCAGTATCCATTCAAAATATTTCAGCAAAGAAATTCTTTTTTTTAAAATATCAAAATGAAACCTCTTATTGGAAATCTTAATTTGCTTGAGGTCCTATTTTGCTAATGCAACATCATATTGCCTAAGTCTCATCTCCAAAGTACACCCGTATTCCCAAAGTATAGAAGTGAATATTCCCCATATAAGTCTCATGCTATAAAAATAATAGAAGCCAATTCCAAGGGTTCATAATTCTGCATTGCTTCTTTGGAAATAGCTTTTGCATGCAAATAAAAAGAAACGGCCCAAAGACACAACCCAATGGCATACATGAAAAACACACTATTTATTAAGTAAGTTTTTGGAGAAATATTGCTGTTACTTGAAGGACATAAGAGCTTTCATCTGAGTAATTCCACATGTTCGTTTTGTTGTCCAAATCAAACTACGTACGTTAAAAATTTTAACTTTTTGAAAACATCCTTCAAAACTTTGACGTTTACTGATTGGTCTTTGATTAAAGGTCATATTTATTGTTGTCATGTTCCAATAAGGACACTTTTTTCAGTTGATATTTTCTGAGGTAAACATGAGTTCGTATTTTCAATTTGATTGATGACGTCATTGTGGGTCAAAAGGGCTTTTTATCCTAATGAGGTTTCTCTCCCTTACACGTCCTCCATTGTTTTGCTTCGTCCTTCTATCATCTTGGATTTCTATAGACGGGGCGTAAAAAGCCTCTCTTCTTTGTCCTAAAATTCTTTGACGATAAAAATAGAGGTTTCTTTTTCAAAACCTTACGTCGTCATCAAAATAACGTATCTTTTAGGCCAAAAGGCAAAGAATTGAATGAAACAAAAAAACTCAAACTGATGGTACTAATCTTTTCGAAGCAAAACAACATTTCAAAAGGGTTCCATGTGTATTTTGAAACAAAAACGAAGAAAAATCAATTCCAAATGTGACTTTGATTTGCCTTTGTTTTTTGTTTTTGTCGAAAACCCACTCAGAATTCAGAAACTCGCTGCACTCTGATTGATTTGAATGCTTTTGTTCTCGGTATACAGTGTTTCAAAGGGAGCCATTCAAATCACTCCCAAAGAGTGTCAACAAAACAAAACTCAAATAGTGTGCTTTTTTCAAAAACGAACAAAAAAAGAAAACGTTTTTGAAGTGCTTTTTTATTTTTTTGTTTTGTAGCAGCTTTTAAGAATTGAAAGGATGTTGCATTTAAGCTGTTGAATGGGAAAGAATGCGCTCAACTATAGGATGGCAAATTGAAATTTTGTTGGGGATTTTTACGACACAAAAGAAACAAAAACCAGAATCCAGCACCATGGTGAATTTTTTTTGTATTGTCATTGAAACAAAAGAGAAAGTCTTTTTGACTTTTGAAACATGATACAAAAAAAAATTATTATCCATGTATCAAACTCAATTATTGGTTCAAGGAAATTCACTTTTTGGATCATTTTTTTTCAGGGATTTTATAAATGGTTTATGCAAAAAAAAAAAAACAAAAGACAAATGAATAAATTTCATTATTTGCTGCTTATTAGGCTTAACAAAAGACCTTTTAAGGCTATTAGCGCGAGTTGTTAAAATAAAATTATGTTTTTTTCGAATTCAGTCAAACAGCAGCTATGGGGGAATGGAAGCGTGGGCAAATGGTTATTTAAACTTTTTAATTTCGTTTGAAATGTACGAAAGAGTGGGCGGAAAATTCAGTCGAATTGATTATAGACTCACGAATGGAGCAGATAATAATAAAGCTTAAAAATTAAAGTGTAGAATCAAATTAATGAAGTATCAGCCTAAAAAAAAGACTGCTAAAATTGGGTTTTTCGGTCACAAGTAAAGTTAATTGTGATGAAAGTGGGTAAATGTGGGCTAATTAATTTGTATTTCGATTACATATGATTTCCTTACAGTTCTAACACGAATATTAGTACAATGTGTATGAGGCTTAAATAGAAGAACTTTAATAACATTAACTCATATACTTTGGTTTCTTTAAAACTGAAACTAACAAGTTATTGCATACATGTACTTCACAAAATTTGTTTTTTTAAAATAAGATGTTATATTTCTTCCTAACAGAGGTTGTAAGCGAAAATCTATCCGCGATGTCAGGCTCGTCCGAGTTGTTTTTAGATGTTAAGCACGGAATACACGGTTTCCTGGCAGCAAACTAGAGACAAATCGGTCAGCTTTATCTTTATCTGCCGCTCCGGACAGTTGAAGAAGAAGACAGTGGAATGAACGGTTGGAGAAAAAATGGTTTCAGTGGATCCAAAACTTGCGAGATGGTGCGGTCGACGCTGTACTCCATATACTAACCTTGGTCTAGAATTACTTCCTTTTAGGCACACGAAACTGGTACCCAAACTAGCTAAAGGCAGAAGACAAATTTATATTGAAATTTCAGCACGCTATGAAATATCCTGTCGGCTAAAGCCACTTTTAATTCTCTAAGTTTTGAGATTTCAAAAATTTGATATATGTATGTAAATACGCAGAAGAAAAATTCATACTTTAGCCCAAGAACACTCAATTTCTCACAATGTTTAAACTTGTTTCATTTTCAAAAGTAAAACATCTTATGAACTTGTATTGTTTGTAACATAGTAAATGATTTCCGATCAAATTTTCGAAAATTTTGATGTCTTCAAAACCCATTTTTAAGTATGACGTATACTCTCCCTAAAAATGATCTTCTAACAATTTCACTCTAGAAAGAAAATGTTAGCTGAATCACTTATCTCTTTAAAATATAACTTAAAGATTCGGATGTGAGTTAAAAACTGCTTTACAAGAATTGATAAGTTTAGAATATTACGATCTTAAAATATTGTATTTAAATCAATGAACGTTGAAACTTGAATTTTGACTTTGCACCACTGCCGACCGTTCGTTTGCTGATTTAACTAGTCGAGAGGGTTTGTACCTGGCAATCAAATATGGCACTTTTGAAATGGTATTTTTAAGATTTAAGCAAACAAAGTTTGAATAAGTAATCAGGGCTGCAAATTAATTCCAAAACGAGTTTTCAAACCATAAAAAAATTTAATTGAGGACTATTTAAAAAAGGAAATTTCTATATTAAAATAATTGTAGCTTTATCAAGAACACAAAGATTTAAGCTTTTGAAAATCAGAAAAAGAACTATGTTTTGTTACACTTAAACATTAAAAACACCACTTTGAATGTTCTTAACGTTTTTAAAGAGTTATATTTTTAAAAGCTGATATGATGAAAATATTACAGGAAGAGATTCAAATTGTATTTCGTGTGGGACAAAAACAAACATAATTTTGACGACCAGTGTTTTGGGATATAAGCCTGCGAAATTTCACATACATACCATTTCTAATTACATACGAATATAATCGTGAAGATTATTTAACTTACAAGAAATGATTCGTTTTTAACAACTAGTATTTCGCTGATTTTAAAAATGTTGATTTCTATAAAATGTTTACCTTCAATTCTTCCATTAACTGTTTTTATTTTGTATGTTATTAATATAAATATAATTTGAAAATATACAGATTTGAATTAAACTCTAAATATAATATTAATTTGACTTAGTTTTTTGCATTTCCTTAAAAATTCAGACAAGTTTTAATTTTTGTATTGAATTTATTATACATCAAATAATTATGAAACATCACAGATATATATTTAAACAAAAAAAAAACAGTATTTTTAAGCACTGCCTAACGTGTACCATAAAACAAAATACAATTTTGAAAATAATAAAAACTACAATAAACATTCACACGTCAGTCGAACCCACAAACAAAAATTTAATTTATTAAATTATGTGCATATCTAAGTTACTATTTTTAAAAAAGTTTTAATATAAATTGTTTATATTTTTTTGCCATTTAATTCCGTAAGTAGAATAGAAACATTATAAAATTATTGTGTTAATATAATTAAATTATAAAAAATATTAATTCCATAGCTTAATATTGTTATATGTATATTTAAATGCAAACGTATATAATTATGTGTTTAAAAAAAAAACAATAAATTATATTGTTATAATTATTCATTACTTATTATTTAACTTAATAATAACACTTGGTTATATAGAAAGTAAAAATAAATAGCTGCAAAACTTGAAAATAAAATAAAATGTAGGAACTAATATTTTATTAAGAAAATAGAACAAACCTTAAAAATAATAAAAAGTATTATTTCACGCAATTTTTGTTCAATACGTACACAAAACAAAAAAACAAGAAGAAAAATTGTATTGAATAAAATAAAATATAATTAAAAAAAAACTTAAATAATAGTAAGATAAGAACACACAAAATGCTTTGCTTTTATGCATTGTTTAGTATTGACAAAACAAAATAAGCTAAATTGTTATAGGTATAAACATATCAAGAAATATGATAAAATAAATAAAATAAGCAAAAAAAGAGCAGTAATTTTTGCTAAAGAAATTAAAATATAAACAAAAAAAATATTATATTTAAGAAATACACAACATACAACATACATACATAATATAAATATAATTGTAGTTTAAGTAAATATAATAACATTAATTTAAATAAATACACGCAAAAAAAACAAAAGAAAAAACATGATATAACATTTAAGAAAATAAAATAAAATGAAAATAACACAAAAATGTTGACTGTTTTGTAAATTGAATGAAGTAAATAATATAAATAAAATTGTATCAAAGAATTGTATTGTTGGTTTTTTTTGTATGTAAAGGTTTGTAAACGGTAAGCTTGTTTCACTTTAAGAATACGAAACATGGAAAACTATCAGAAAAACGAAGTGAAATAAAAACCACTGAACGGATTTCTTTAAAATCGGTTATGTCTTTGACAATTTGTTTATGTTGAATGCAAGAGTGCAATTAACTAATCAAGAATTCGGCCAAAATAAAATTCTTAAGAAAATTAATTGAAATGGGGCTATTTAATGATGAAGGAAATGTATATACTTCATGGGACAGTAATATTTTTCTCAGACCTCTACAAACAGAAAAGATAGCAAAATAGTTCATACCTTAATTTAGCATAGTTATCACAAAAGATTTTTTAAAAAAGCCAACAATTAAATCATCAACATTGTCAAACAACAGAAACGATTTATATTTGTAAGTAAATGACGAAAAGTTTCGACAAATTTATCGAACGCATAAAAAGTTATTTTACGTTTCGTGTTGGAAATCTGAGGTTTCAGCTAATAAATCGTTGGCGTTAGGTAAAAAGGTCTTAAGTAATAAAATTACATTTTAAGTTTTTGATTTGGTATAATGGCCTTTTTTTACTCTTTCGTTTAATATTAACAAAATGAGTTTTGAACAACTGCTAAATATCATATTAATCTAATATTAAAACAATTTAACAGAAAAATGCATTATGTTAATATAAACGTCTTAAGTTTATTGCGTCTGTTTGACAGAAACTAGTCTTAAGTTCTTTTTGCTTAACGTTAAATGATACAAAGTAGTTTTGCCCTTTAAAATAGCTTTAGTTATATTTTTTTTTCTGCGAACAAGGGTTTAGAAAACAAAAATGTCTTAAATATCACATGGTAAAAGGTACCTTTTACCTTAAAGCTTTTCATATAATGATTTCAGCTTGAGTGTCTTTCTATTTGAAACAATATTTTCATTTTATTTCACCAAACAAACAGTATTATTTATAAGGGAAAAAGTAGGAATGGTATCCCGAACGTATACGTAGGTTTTCAACTTAAGCGCATGTAATAATAAAAAATAATAAGAGCGTAGAAACTGTAATTTTTGTGACGATGCAAAGGAAAAACGTTAGTTACATCATATTTAGTAATATATTTTTAAAATCGCTTATTTGTCGAATTGAAAATTTTGACATTTCTCGACGATTCAAGGTTACCAGAGTCGACATAAATGATTTTTGGAAAAATGTCTGTGCGTGCGTGTGTAAAAAACGAAAAAAAATTGTCAACTTGCAAATTTTCCGAATAAAAAATGGTTTTATCTCCAAAACAAAAAACATTACTCAAAGTTGGTAAAAATTGAATTTCGTCTCAAATATCTTTTCAAAAATTTGGAATCATGGCTTCCAACTTATTTTATCTTATAAGAACTATTGTTTTCAACATTCGGTTACATTTTGAAAAAAATCGAATTGATAGTTTTTTTTACAAAATATATGAAAATCTAAAAAAAAAAGTTAATAAAAGTTAGTAAAAATTAATTTTCGACTCAACTAACTTTTCTAAACTTTAAGACATTGGCTTAAAGCAAATTTTTTGTTTAAATATTGTGGTCAACAGCAGTAACATTTTGAGAAAAATGGAATTGACAGTTTTTTACAAAAAAAATAAAAACCTAAAAAGTAACAAAAGTTGGTAAAAATTGATTATTGACTTAAATATCTTCTCAAAACATTAAGATATTGTGTTTAAAAATATTGTTTTCAACATTCAGTAAAATTTTGGAAAACCGAACTGACAGTTTTTTTTACAAAAAATAAAAACCTAAACAAAAATTAATAAAAATTGTCAAAAACAGATTTTCGACTCAAAATTTTAAAATATTG
This sequence comes from Eupeodes corollae, assembly GCF_945859685.1. Lineage (NCBI taxonomy): Eukaryota > Metazoa > Arthropoda > Insecta > Diptera > Syrphidae > Eupeodes > Eupeodes corollae. Next base: position 15,637,961 of record NC_079148.1, on the reverse strand, counting down.
TCTTAAAAATAATTTTATCTTATAGGAAAATTCGAATTGACAGTTTTTTTTAACAAAAAATAAATATAATAATTTTATTTATTTTATAAAAAAATATTTTTTTCAACATTAAGTAATATGTAAAATGTAAAAGTCAGTTTTTTCATAAAAAATTAAAATCTACAAAAAATAGTACGCAAAATTGGTAAAAATTGATGTGCTGTTCTCGATATCGCGTGAATGATAGAAAACATTTTCTTCAAATTATTTTATTCATCCAATTTGTATTTGTTTATATATTAGAGATAAAATTGGTTTTCGAATAAAATCTAGTAAACCAAAATATGTAGATTTTGAAATCGAACCCTTTTATCATATGCAAAATATTGTTGCTGATTTTTAAATTTTAGAATAATTTAACCTTTTAAGCAAGACAAATCGACAGACGGGATAGGAAGTTATAAAAGTGGATCGCATCCCAGCCTCTTTTTTGATTATTAAATTCCAAAAATCAAACGTAGGATAAGGACTTTTCCACTAAACTCAGGCTTTTATTAAATTCGAGACGTTTGTCATTATTACATTATTTTTCGAGCTGTTAAAGATAAAAGACTGTCTTAACGGCAGGCTCTTTATCACCTAAGCCTTTTGTTTTCTACAAGTAATACAAAAAGTTATGTGCTTTTTATAGACCAAAATCAACAAAAACGTTTTTTATGGTTATTCAGTGTAAATAATATGAAGCACGGAAGCAATCTGAAAGAAGAATATCACTTTTTCTAAATACATAAATATATCGCTCAGTTGAATCTAATCTTGGAAGAACGTACTTTAAGAAATATTTTTTGGGACCGGTCGAAATACTGTATTTTTAAATACTGTATGGTCATAATAATTTCAGAGACTTACGATAGTGGAGCAATGGTTCTAAACAATGATTTTCATCCCACCTTATTTAAATCTATCAATGAACAGTTTAAGTTATATAAAATGCTCATTCGACTTAAAGCTTCATTCTTCCCATAGTTAGTTCTATGGAAGTCAATATGTATAAAATCAAATGTGCGCAGGTGATGAGTTTCGCCTCGGTAATTCAAATGTACACCAGAAAGCAAATAAGGTGCATCAATTTCACCATTTATGAGTTGATGAAAAAATACTAGGTTATTATTAACACGCCTTTGATGGAGAGATTGCATTTGAAGAAGTAGAATACGATGTTCATAGGGAGGCAGATCGTAAGGATCTCCCAAGGAAGACCCTTTAGGGCAAAGCGAATGAAATTATGTTGAATTGATTCAATACGTTTTCTATGAATTTCCATACCTGCATAGCATGTTCAAGATGGGGAAGAACATGGCAATCATACAAAGCAAGAGTAACATAGGGATCATTGAACTCCTTTGCCCAGCGTTTTATAAAACCACGCATAGAACTTGCCTTATAAACAATAAAATTAATGTGATATGTAAACTCTAAGTTGGAACAGAAATGTACACCTAAATCTTTAAATGTGGAGACACGACAGAGTTTTGGCTGTAATATACAGTAGTCAAATACGTTATTGATTAGTTTTTTAGTGAAAGTTATCGTCTGGCATTTTAAAAGGTTGAGTGAAAGGCTATTTTCCCACACCAAAATGTGAAACTATCAATGTCGAAGCATTTGAAAATCTTCATATCGTCAGCAAAAAATAGAAATTCACTTGACCTTAGACATGACGATACTTCGTTAATAGACAGGATAAAGAGAAAAGGGCCAAAATGGCTTCCCTGGGGAACACCAGATTGAGCAACAAAAGGTTTCTAAATTTTACCTCGTAGGATCTGTTTTCAAGGTATGACTAAATCCAAGCTAAGAAAAATGGAGAAAAACCAAGAGCCTTAAGTTTAAATAAAATAATTCCGTGGCTAAGTTGGTCTAAAGCTTTAGAAAAGTCAGTGTATACACAGTCAACTTTATAACCTTGTTCTAAAACGTTTGAACATATGTTTGAGAATGTGAGGAGATTAGTAACATTTGATATTTTTTTCACAAAACCATGTTGCTGTTCGCAAATGATATTTTTACTAAAATATGCTACAATTTCACAAACAACTTGTTCGATTCCTTTAGGAATGCAAGAAAGCTTTGCAATGGGCCTGTATTTGCTTATATCCGACTTGATACCTTTCTTGAAAATTGGTGTTAGAAATGACTTCTTCCATATGCTGGGAAATTCGCCTGTTTTGAGACAAAGTTTGAAAAAGAACGTAAGGGTTTCAACTAAAGCATTACTAAATTTTTTAAGTACTATCGGAGGAATGCCATCGGGACCGGCTGAGCAGTCATCATTCAACGCGGATAAAAGATTAAGGACTTCTTCAGGGCTATAAACAAAAGACTCCCGGAAATTAGTTTCGAAAGCGTTACAGATATCAACAGTTTTATCTAACGAAAGGTTCTTGTGAGTGAAGTTAACTGGAAAGCCATCTAAATGGCTAAAGTTTGTATTTCTTGATTTCTTTATGGGTACATTTTTTTCAAACAATAATTAAGGATCTTATAAAAAGTTGAAACTGCTTCGTCAATGTTAGAGAATGCTAGTGTATCAGCAATTCCAGAAATGGTTAAATCTTCAGACAACTGCTGGAAATTCGCTCTTCTGAAATCAAAATTATAAAAGAGGCTGGGATGCGACCCACACTGATAACTTCCCATCCCGTCTGTCGATTTGTCTTGCTTAAAAGTTTGTCTGTATGTACTAGTATCGATTTTACCAAATTTGCGTACTATTTTTTATAGATTTTATTTTTTATGGAAAACCGGCTGTTGGATTTTTATATAAAAATCATTGAATATCGAAAACAATATTTTCTGTAAAATAAAATAAGTTTGAAGCCAATATTTTTAATTTTTGAAAAGCTATTTGAGTCGAAAGTAAATGTTTACCAAGTTTTAGTATCGTTTTTTTTTAGAGGTTTATTTTTTGTCACTTCGATTTTCTTCAAAATTCTATCGAATGTTGAAAACAATATTTTCTATAAGATTTGAAGCCAATATTTTATAGTTTTGAAAAGATATTTGAGTCGAAAATCAATTTTTACCAAGTTTTGTTAATTTTTTTTTTAGGTACCTATTTAATTTTTTGTACAAAAACTTCAATTCGATTTTTTTTCAAAATTTAACTAAATGTTAACATCAATATTTTTTGAAAGATAAAAGTAGTTAAAAGCCAATATCTACAATTTTTCAAAAGATATTTGAGTCGAAAATCAATTTTTACCAACTTTTATAATTTTTTTTAAGGTTTTTATTTTTTGTAAAAAAAACTGTCAATTCGATTTTTCTCAACATCTTTCAGAATGCTTAAAACAATATTTCTTATAAAATAAAATAAGTTTGAAGTCTAACTTTCAAGTTTTTGAAAAGATATTTGAATCCATATTCAATTTTTACCAACTTTTGTTAATTTTTGTTCGGTTTTTAATTTTTTATAAGAAAACTGTCAATTCGATTTTGTTCAAAATTTTACTGAATGTTGACAACAATATTTTTTGAAAGATAAAAGTAGTTAAAAGCCAATATCTCAAAGTTTTGAAAAGATATTTGAGTCGAAAATAAATTTTTACTAACTTTTATTAATTTTTTTTTAGGTTTTTATTTTTTGTAAAAAAACTGTCAATTCGATTTTTCTCAAAATTTTATTGAATGTTGACAACAATATTTCTTATAAGATAAAATAAGCTTGAAGCTTGAATTTCAAGTTTTTGAAAATATATTTGAATCGATATTTAATTTTTTTCGAACTTTGAGTAATGTTTTTTTTAGATTTTTTATAAAAAAAACTGTCAATTCGATTTTTCTCAAAATTTTATCAGATTTTAAAAACATTATTCTCCGTTGCTCAAAATTGTTTTGGAGATGAAATCATATGTTAGTCGTTAAATTTAGGAAGTGACAATTTTTTTTTTTCAGTTATTTTGATTTAGAAAAAAAAAACCGTTAGATAGATTTTTTTCAAAAAATATATTTCTTTGAGATCACGTTACAGTTTATCATATAAAATTTAATTCAAGTCCCTAGTGTTTTTGGTTCGTAAGATATTTAGGGTTAACCAAAATTTTCACCTTTTTTTTAAACTTCTATGGTAAAAAAACCACCCACGCAATTTTCTTGAGAGCCCTTTCTGCATCTTTCTGCCTTATTATCTGTATAACAAAATTTATTTGAAGTCGATATCTCTTCTGGTTCTTGAGCTATGGACGACGAAAAAACGTCGCGAACGAACGGACGTAGAGACGTACGGACGAACGTACACACGCACGCACAGACATCTTTCTAAAAATCTTTTATTTCAACTCTAGGGACCTTGAAACGTCGAGAAATGTCAAAATTTTCAATTTGACAAATCGGACCCATTACAATAACTTCCTATGGGAAGTTAATAAGCAATCAAAGGAATTACTGTGTTCAGTAAGGTGATTAGTTAAGTCAAGAAAAATGTACAAGGGGGGTGATATTTATCAATATTAGTTATTCTTGATCTAGATTCTAGAACAAGGGTACTAATAGCGTCAGAAGAAAAGACTAAATCGAGAATTCGATTTTTTTGAGTTTTTAATACAACTTGTTTGCAAGTTTGTAAGTCAGTAAGAAGGACTTTATCGAGAAGAGATAGTTCCATTTTTGAAAAAGAAGGATAGTCAGGATTCGTCTTCGGATGGAAATCAGTCAATGTGTGGTAAATTAAAATCACCTAGAAGTAAAATATTGGTGTCAGAGCTGGACAAATTTATAAGATAGTCTAATCCCAAGGAGAGATGGTTATAAAAAGACTCCTTCAGTTTGATCCTCACTGATACCTTTCCATTTGTGCCCGTTTGCTAAATTTCCAAAAGTTTAACAAAATATTTGTAACAATATTTTGTGTAAGTTACAAAAAGTTATAAACAATATCTTTTCTGTTCCAAATATTTTCAGTGGAAAACCAATTTTTACAAATTTTAGAAGAATTTATATTTCTTAAAAAAATGCCAACACAATTTTACTTCGAACACTTATTTTGTGTAGATTTTTAATAATTTTATGTTTTAAAAACAAAACTGTCAATTCGACGTTTTTTTAAACATTTTTCCAAAAGTAGATAACAATGTTTTTAAGATAAAACATATTTTTTAAGAAAATATCTTTGAGTTTTGCCAAAATTTTGGAGTCGAAAACATTTTTTACCAACTTTTAGCAAGTCTTTTCTGTCATTTCTTTTCTCCTAAAAATAATGCTAGATTTCAAAAACGATATTCCTTAATGCATACAAGTATTTTAAAGGCAACATTATTTTTTGTTCGCAAAATATTGGAAGTGACAATTTGAAATTAATATGATAGATTCATTTGAGAAAAACAATAAATAATTTGTATTTAATGAAAATTTCAATATTATATCACCATGCTTATAAAAATGGCTTCTAAGAGAAAAAGCTGGTTACCATGTTAAAGGAACTTAATTTTTTTTTTAAATAAAACACAAAACAAGTGAGATATTTCAAAAATTTTAACTTCGGCTTGAAGAACAATTAAAATACTTATGAACGTAATTCGACTTCGTAAATATGGCCACCGCAGGCAGGCAATTTTCGATGACTCGGCCTTATATTTCAGCCAAAACGATCAATAGCTATTTAGCGCTCAATATTTTCTTTGAGGTTTTCATCATCGGCTCATTGGCATAAACCAATAACTTAACATAGCTCCAAGGAAAATAGCCTTTACCTTTAAATCGTAGGAACGGGCGGCAAATTAACTGGCCCATTTCTGTAATTAGCACGTTTATCAAATTTACTCTTCTTGTTAAAAACACATGTCGTCTAAGTTCATATTTTCTCATTAAGGCCAAAAATTATTAATAGTCATGGTGCAACAACGATGGCAATTAACAGGATTAATGACATTCGTAAGATTTTTATCTTTTAAGAAAAAAATGACCGAAAAACGGCTCCACCATGCAACCCAGATCTATTAAGCGAAGTGGATTTTCAATTGACCAATAACGCATTTTTACCTGATTGTTTAACCAATCAACCCAAAAATGAGCTTCTTCACTGAAAAAGTGTTTGCGATGAAATTCATTATCTTGGCGTATCTTCTCCACAGCCCGATTGGAAAACGTAAGTCTTGTTTTAAGTGGTCAATCGGCTTAAATTATGGAGTCTATTTTATCTTGTATGGGCTTAATCCAAGATCCTTACACAAAATACGCCATGATATGATCTGATCTTGAAAACTCATTTTTAAAGTTTGCTACGGACGCCAGTTAGGGCGTTTCGACCAACCCGTTATCTCACTGACACAGCAACTAAACCAATCTTCGGTTGTAAGTTTAGTCCTTGTTTACATGCAACATCAAGGCATGTATTCTATTACGAAAATAACGATAGAACATTGGTATTACTACTCTTAAAATTATGGTGATTAACTCCGAATGAAATCATTTTATTTAAAACAGACTCTACCTTCTAAACGGGGTGAACTAAACCCTCTCCCCCTCCTAGTAACAAATTATTGTTTTGTCGCCATCCCTACAAAATACCCTATATATAGTCTTCGACAGTAGACTTTTGACCTATTAGGTTAGGTTGGGTTAATGTCTCTGTCCGTGATGGAATATGTCACACTTAGGGCAGATTAATGGCCCATTGTGATACCACATGAATCTTGAGGCTTTCTCCCAAGCTCAATGAAACCTGTTTGAGTCCCTATTTGGCCTATTAAGTTTTATAAAAAAGAATTGCCTTTTTTAGTTTAAAATACATCTTTCGCAATTTTACCATATTCTGCATAGCTATAATTCCGAAAAATGTCTGATGCCGTCAAAGTAGGTACATGTAAATACATATAAATTTTATGTTTATTTTCAAAACCTGCTAATTATGTTGAAATCCTCTTTTCGACAAATTAGACCAAATAAATTTTGAATTCTATTTAGAGATGTGTTTATTTTAAAAATATATCTATATAATTACTCTATTTCTATTTAAATTTGCAATCTTTTCTTAGTATTGTTTCTTCTCTAAAAATATAATAAATAAATAACACACCCACGTTAGCTTACAACCCTTAATTGACTCCCTTTTTCATACCCAATCCCTCTCGAATAAAACTTTCCAAACAACATCAGATGTTTGTGCGTTAACTTTTGTTAAAACTCTTACCAACAAACTTTCATTAGCAATTAGCAACACCAAACCAAAAATTCCATGACTTCATTTGCACTTAAATGCCCGTCGTCGACGCCAATTCCGTTACCACGTCACCGCCACTGACGCCGACCGACGACGGCCGACCGACGACGGCCGACCCACACCCGCACCTCTTTGTGTTCATAATTAGCAACTGTGTGCGGTGCTCAACTAATATTTACCCAACTCTGAATAATGCCAAAACTAATATCATTTTCATTTCGAAAGCATCAGTGTTCAAATCAGTTCTCAACTACGACGGAGTTTGGAGAGCACTTCAAATGAATTCTGCTGTTGTGGATCTGGACCATGTTGGACGAAGTCGATGTCTATTCATAACATATCTTGGCCATAGACTGATATATGTTAACATGTATACTGTCCCCATCTCTACCAACTAATCAGCTTATAAATATTTTATTTGATCAAATATTGGATTGTTGGTCATACGCAACCATGACAAGCCATCATCGAAAACAACAACATCATCAACATTCCTGCAAAAAACATCATCTAACATTTTGTCGTCCTGCGTTTTAGTAGCTTTTGTTGTTGAAGCCTTGATTATTATGAATGAGGACAAAACACTACGCTCTTGTTTTGTACATTGAATTTCTAATCTTCGGCCTATTGATATGTTCCTAACTTCTAACCTAACCTTTACATTTCGATTTGGCAATCAAAGCTGATTATTTCGTCAGCTTCTTTTTTGTTGTTGATCAATGGCGAAAGTTTGTTTGCAAAGCAGTTTCATTTTTTTTTGGACCATCAGCAGAGATATTATTGGTCGATTGAAGATTGAAAGAACTGACAAGTCAGCGTTGCCAGATGCAATGAAGAAGATATTTTTGTCAAAACTGATGCTAATGGTTCTAATGAAAATGATTTATTTTAAAAATATAAAACAATAGGCAGTTGCCATAATCTTAAAACCAATAAATCCAAAAATTAAATAAATTGTGAATTATATTCCAAACATCGAAAGACCAGAAACCCCCAAATCCAAAAACCGAAGACTTCTAGATTGCAGATGGATGAACTGTTAGTTTTATTAATTTTGCGTTTCTTGAATTTTAAAAATTGTGAGTTTTGAATTTACTGTCTGGAATTTTGAGTCTTCAAGATCTTTTGTTCCGAGGATCTAGAGTTTCAAAGATATTGTGATTTCATTATTTTGGAATATATTGAATTTGTATTTCTTGGACTTTGGAAGATTTCGATGTAATCATTTGAGTATTTGGATGTTAAATCACCTATTACCTATATTATATAAGTCTTTCTAGGTTTGAATTTTAAAAAGCAGTGAGCTTTGGTTTTCAAATCTGTAGGATTTGTTAATTTCAATGAATTTTTCAAATTTTATAAATTTCCAGTTGCCGAGTGTGTGGGCCTTAATTTTGAATTGCTTCGATTTTGAAAAATTGAAAATTTTGCATTTTGAATTTTTATGACCTTGAGTTTTTTAAGACCTCTGTATTTTAAATTTCATAGATTTTGAGAGATTGGAAATTGAATTTTTGTTTAGTTTTGGGTTTTCATGGTAAGAAATTTTTGTTTACAGGACTTAGGATTTTCTACATTAAAGTTTTTAGATTTGTGTACATGTTTTTAATGACTTGGGTTTTCTGTGTGAAATATTCTTTTTCTGGATGATGAATTTTTGAAGATTTTGGATTTAAAAAATTCTACACATCTTGTTTTTTTTTTAAATATTTAGACTTTGAGATTCTTGGATATGAAATATAAAAAAAAGTGGATTTTGTGATTGATAGGATTTTTGTTCTTATGGAACTTTGGCTTTGGAGAATTTGAAACTGAAGTACCCTTGGCATGAAAGTTAATGCGTTGGACTGTCATGTTAGAGGTCTTAAATTCTATCGCTGCCTGTGCCATAAAAAGTTTAGTTCACGGGTACTGCCACTTACGAGAAATTGACAAATCCTCCAAGAGTAATTAAAAAAAAAAAAAAAAAAATTAACCTTTCAGATTCGACTTAAGACTGTATGTCCTTATCCATCCTTGATAACATTACCAGCACGAAAGAATGGTCACTGGGCACTGCTTGTCAACGGACTAGTATTTTTTTCGTTTTAGAATTTGAAAATTATAATTTTTTTGTGTTTCTTAGGGCTTTGAAGATTTTGGATTTTGGATCTGCGTTTGGGATTTCGAATTTTGTGTCTATTGGATCATAGGTATTTATACTTTCAGCTTTACAGAACTTGGCTTATCTGAACTGTCTTAAGAATTTCGATTTTTTAGAAATTTTAAAATTGTGCGTCTTTAATTTCGGGGTTTAAGGTCATGGGAATCATGATAAGGATTTTTAGTTCCATGATTTGATTGATATTGGAAACAAAGATTGGGTTTTCAATATTCTTGGAATACGTGCATAAATCTTTTTTTTTTGATTATGAGTAATTGAGAATTAGGCACTTTTTGACGATTTTGAATTTTTTGGATTCTTGAATCTCTAGACTTTGGATTTTCTTAATTTCGATTTCATAGTTTTTTTATATAGAGGTAAATTGGGTATTTTGAGCATTTTTGGTTTTGGGTCGTGTTAGATCCTGGTTTTTAATTACTTTGGGTCTTAAGATCTCAAGAAAATTGAGTGGGTATTTTTTTTACCATAGCAGTTTGAAAAAAAATTTATATAATATATTGTAACGTGATATCAATAAATATATTTTTTGAAAAAAAAAAATCCATTCAACGGTTTTTTTTATAAATCAAAGAAACTGAAAAAAAAATTGTCACATCCAAAATTTAACGTCTAAAATATGATTTCATCTCCAAAACAATTTTGTGCAACATAAAATAATGTTTTTGACATCCGATAAAATTTTGAGAAAAATCAAATTGACAGTTATTTTATAAAAAATAAAAATCTAAAGAAAAACATTTCTCAAAGTTGGTAAAAATTGAATATCGATTCAAAAATCCTTTCAAAAACTTGAAATTTAGGCTTCAAACTTATTTTATCTTATAAGAAATATTGTTTTCAACATTCTGGAAAATGTTGAAAAAAATCGAATTGACAGTTTTCTTTACAAAAAATAAAAACCTAAAAAAATATTTATAAAAGTTGGTAAAAATAGATTTTCCACTCAAATATCTTTTCAAAAATTTTAGATTTTATCTTTCAAACATTCAATAAAATTTTATCTTGTTAACATTCAATAAAATTTTAAAAAATCGAATTGACAGTTTTTGTACAAAAAATTAAAAAATATCTTTTCAAACATTTAAAATATTGGCTTCAAACTAATTTTATCTTATAAGAAATATTGTTTTTGATATTCAGTAATTTTAATATAAAAATCGCACAGTCCGTTTTTTCATAAAAAATAAAATCTACAAAAAATAGTACGCAAATTTGGTAAAAATTGATACGAGTACATATAGAAGAACTTTTAAGCAAGACAAATCGACAGACGGGATGGGAAGTTATCACTGTGGGTCGCATTCCAGCCTGCTTTTAAATTTTGGAATTGAATGTAAAGAGAGCTTTCACGTTGTTGCTAAAAGTTTTGCTAGCAGATATTTTTTTATAAAACGTGCTTTATACAAAAATATCTGCTTTTACTAAGGCGTCATGCTTTTATGATTTTTAATTGGTGGGTAATACCTTAATTTTCTGGATTAATTCTTCTAAAAATATAAAATTACATTAAATAATATCTTTAAGGTAAGCAACTATTGATTTTGTGTAAATAAGTTTGAGTTTAATGTGTTGAAGTAGTTTTCTTTAACTTATTTTAAATAAAAGGGTTTCACAAAAAAATTAAACTATAATTGAATTCGGTTAAAAATGCTAAAAGAAATTAACTCTAGAAACTTTGTTGCCTGACAAAAAGTTTCTCACACTTCAAGCTAAAATATATAATAATTTCTTAATAACCCTGTCAAAAATCATCAAAATGAAAAAATTAGTGATATCATTTAAAATCAAACAAAAATACAGTGTTGTTTCTCAAATATAAATTTCCCAAGAACTTTTATGGCAATACTTTATGTATTGTAAATACGCAATACAAAATTATAGACTTTATGTAGATTGTGCAGCAATTGGATGTCCTTGGCCATATGGCAAGCGGTAGAGATGGCGGTGGTGGTGGTGGTGGTGACGATACAAGAAATGGCAGTTAGAATGACAGAACTGCCAACATCAACATCATCCAACAGGATGTTAAAGAGGAAATGATTTTGAAATTATTCGGAATCGAAAAGGATATTGCCTATATATAGAGAATAATATGTACGTATCCTCTGCTCGCTACTCTTGCCATGGCATCATTGAGCTACTCTGGATGCTGCTTTTGCGCTGTGAATTTAATCATCATCATCGTTTGGAATAGGATATAGATATTTACACGGAAAGAAACTTAACAGACATCTTCTGATTTCTAAAACCGGATATTTACTAAAAAATAATTCATGATGGTCACGTGAAAAATCTAAAGTAAGTTTTGAAAAGTTTTTCTGTGAGGGTTATATAAAAATCATTTCTTTCAACTGAGTGAACTTTTAATTGTGATTTTTACCCAATCAGAGATTTGTAGATTTATCGTCAACAAAAGTTAGTCCTCTAACGTTACCCAGTTTGAAGAATCTAAACTAAGATAGGTTTTACTTTATAAATTCTTGTAAACGTTACTATTAGATTTGAGAGATACAGAAAGATGAGGATGCAAGTTAAGGAGACTTTTGTTGTACTTGGATAAAATAAGTTCTTAAAAATAGGCAAAAGATAAGTTCTTATTTCCTTCAAATTAAAAAACATTCGTCATAGAGGCTTTAGGATGTATGGTATTATGTTTATTTTACAGTTTTGAAATCTTAACGTTAACCAGCCATCGACAATTAGAAGGAATACAAATCCAAAGGTGTTTACCTTGTTGCATTCTCCAATTACGATTCTTAGTTTGATTTTGAAGAAGTTTTGGATCTAGGTTACATTAGCTTTGGCATTAAGTTAGAAAATATTGGTCGAATTTGTTGAGATTTTTAAATTTGTTAAGCATTAAATTCCAATCGTCCCTAGTCAAGATGTTACCAAGTTAATTAATTTTGGTTATAAGTTCAAGACGAATAGCGTTGACAAGATGCCGAAAAAATTGAATTTAATGTAGATTGTAAAGAAGAATCAAGTTTGGAACGGATGCTTTTAATGTGATCAAAAATGTTCTTAAATGGAAACGATTTCAAGACAGGCACAATCTGGGAACCTATTTCACCATTTTCACCATTATTACACTCTAGGAGTAAATCAGGTCTGTGTGGAATGAAATTTAAAACTATTAGTTCACTATGTAGACAGACCATCATAGAAATCACACGGACATTATTGGAATCCTTACAATAGTTGTTCTGTGCAAGGTTATGATTTAATCTGCAGTAAGTTGTTCTGTACAAGGAATTAGACGCATCAGCAATATATTCAGCTCTACATGTCTCATCAACCTTTAAAATAACTAAATGTTGGTTAATCGTCGATGGGTAAATTAAAATTAATTTGACATTCCTCAGCAAGATCTTGCCACTCTCGATACCAACTGATTTGATCTTGTAAGGCTTTTATGGTTCATTTTAAAAACGTTAAGCAAATAGTCCGCTTGCAACTTCAATGTTTTAATAAACAAAGGAGAAAGACCCGTTTCTAGCATTATTACGTAGTTTGGCGTATTTTTCGGCAAATGAAATATTATTTTTATAAAGTGCTTTAGGAGTTTTACAACCGAATTGTAATTTTTACATTCTAATACCTGCAATCCATATAAAAGTATGCTCTCAGCTACTGCTTCAAATAATTTAAACTTGCTACTATGTGCTATAGTTTTCGCCTTAACCAATTTCTCCTTCAAGTATTTATCCATATTTAAATTATTTGTAATAGTAATGCCAAGGTATTTGTATTCTCGTAAACATTCAATATTTTCGCGATTATAGCTCCATTTTTCATTTGATGCATTACGTCCACCACCACTTTTAACAACCATAACCTTGGATTTATCAATATTTACTATTAAATTCATAGCTGACAATATTGGTAAATTCTGTTAAACATGAGCTGAAGAGTTTCCGGTGATTGCGCAAACATGACTATATCATCTGCGCACAGAAGTACCTTATTCCGAATCCCTGCGAAATCCACTCCACCCGGCAGGTAGTCTAAAAGGTCATCAATGAATAATGCAAACAAAGTAGGGCCTAATGTACAACCTTGTCTCACTCCCGATGAGGTTTCAAACCAGTCTGAGAGTTCTTCACCTATCCATACAGCCACCCTTGTTTCGCTATATAGGTGATCAAGAATGCGACCAAACTTCAATGATATCCCAAGACTGTACAGCTTATAGAATAGTGTATATCTTTCGATATTCAAAATCTGCTTTTAAATCGATAAAAAATACATACAGCTTTTTCCTTTGTTTCAAAAATTTCTCTGCCAAGCTCCTGAATATAAAAACATTATTTATTGCTGAATACCCTCGTCTAAATCCAGCTGCGAACTCCTTCAGCAAGTTTTCGGTCTCAACCCAACTAACAAGACGCTTATGCATCATCGTCGTAAATAACTTTTAAGATGCATTTAAAAAGGAAATCCCTTTGTAGTTAGCTGCATCAAATAACGCTCCTTTTTTGTGGATTGGAAATATAATAGCATCTCAAAATTCATCTATCGACAATTCTCCCTCCAAAATTGTATTCAAAAGTTTTATAAGGTGCTCTTTGAGCAAGACAGTCCCATATTTAAAAAATTCGCAAATGAAGTATTACGAGCTTTTAGGCAATCTTCGTCAAACCAGGGATCTTTTTGTGTATTTTCATTCTTTTGGTTAAGTGCTTCTTGTGGGTATGAGGCTTTCACAATCCGTTCTAAGAGGGAAAATTAATCGATTTGAAGTGGAGTTGCAAGTCTCCTGAGCCTTAGCCTCTTTCCATTTCAGTTTAGCAGGAGCCGCATAAAGGTTATTTCCTCATCATGCTTAGTTTGAAGTTGTATTTTCACAACAACAGGAAGGTGGTCTGAATATGATACTTCACTAATCTCAAAATCTTTCATGAACGGTTCCCAATCTTCTCCTATGGTAGCATAATCGACCATTGATGTCCTTTGGCCGCCCACAAACGTTAAATATCCTGACGAGTCGCCGTCACTGGTTCCATTTAGTATGCGCAGACCACATGTATTACAGTTTCTTTCCTCGTGCGTTAGAGCAACGATCTTTTGATTTTCTGCGGCAACTTCTTAAATCATCCATCACTCCTGCCTGCGTTCCAACTCTCGCATTCAAATCTCCAACTAGCATCACTTTTAAGGCATTTATACCATTGAATGTACGTATATGATAATTTTTCGAGGCCGTCTTCCCAATTGTTACAATTAAAATACATTGGTAGTGTCGTAAGACGGATGTTGTTAGTTTTGAATTCTAGAATCGAAATATACGAGTAGTTGAATGTTTTGAACACGCAGCGTGCATGTTGTCTTTTCTTACATCCTAGGTAACAACCTCCACTTGGTCTTCTTCGTGTGTGATTCCTTGTTGCTGGTATCCACTTAAACGTTAAATCTAACATTTTATTCTCAATTCTTGCGAAGTTATCCTTGGTAATGAAAGTTTTATATAGAAAAATTAAGTCTGTTGAGAATACTGAATTACTTTTTCAATTAATTTTATTTGGCAATACTGGCGCTCACAAAACACTGTACTAAAAACCTATATTAAATTTATATTTCATACTTATAAAATAAAGTCAGTCGCTCTTTATACTTCATACCAGTCGTTTCGTCTTTTATTCTCATATAAGATAACAGGTTAAGGGCCCAGAACACGCTATACATTAAATTTGTTAAGGTTAAAATTGAGGGTCACCTTAAATAATTTTTTTTTTGGTACGCGTCAATTTTTTTCGAAACCCTAAGCTATACGAGTTGGTAATTTTTTTTATAAGAAAAGAGAAAATGGAGAATGAACTCTTTAAAGTGGAAAAATTGCAAAATCCTGAGCAATACGCAGTATGGAAATTCCAAGTTACGATCTTGTTAACGCATCGGGTCTTTTTGATCATGTGAGAGGGTTAAGCACACTACCTGTTCAGGGACAAAAAGAGGACGAGGGAGCGTTTAACCTTCGTGTAAGTGCGTGGATGCAATCGGATAGCAAAGTTTAAAGAATCATTGTTACGAGTATTGGTCCAACACCACTTAGGCATATAGTTAATTGCACAAATGCAAGAGAAATGTGGACAAAGCTGGGAGCGGTGTATGAACAATCATCAAAAGCTAATGTCCACATGTTACTTCAAAGGTTCTTTAGTTACACAAAAGATCAGAGTGATGGCGTAGCAACACACATTTCGAAGTTGGAGAACATTGTTCGACAACTAAGAGATGTTGGAGAGAAAGTATCAGAGAGTATGGTGATGACAAAAATATTAATGACTCTTCCAAACAGTTTTAAATTTTTTTTTTGTACGTGGGAGTCGTCAGCCAAAGATTATCAAACTTTGGAGAATTTGACGTCACTACTAGTAATGGAAGAAGAGCGAATGTCATCTCAGTCTCTCGACACAACCAATTCAACAGCATTATTCTCTAAGAAAAAAGGGCAAAGGCATAGAGACAAAAATTGTAAGCCTGGTAAGTGTTTTGTGTGCAATGAGTATGGACATTGGAAAAGAGACTGTCCGAAAAAGATTGCAGAGGGAGCAATTATTCGAAATGTGTATAAGGGTGCAAGATGATGCTAGTAAAATGGCTTGTGTGGCAGCTTATCAAACTTTGTCACTTAAACTGTGGCAAGAAAGGATGGTTCATCAAAATGTGGCACATATTCGTAACCAGTTAAAAAAGGAAGGGATTGCTTTTGAGGATGATTCTAACTTTTCATGTGATTCTTGCATCTTCAGTAAACAGCATAGGTTGCCCTTTCCAAAAAGTGATTTTGTAGCAAGAGAACCAGGAGAGCTTGTGCACAGTGATGTGTGTGGTCCAATGGAGGAACCTTCTTTAGGTGGATCTAGATACTTCATTTTATTCAAGGATCATTTTTCGCGTTATAAGATGGTATTTTTCTTAAAGAATAAGTCAGAGGTTTGCAACTCGATTGAACAGTTTATTAATAGGGCAAAATGTGAAACTCGGTGCCCAATAAAGACAATACGAACGGACAATGGCTGTGATTTTGTCAATGAAGGTGTAAAGTGTCTATTAGCAAGGCATGGTATTCGGCACGAGACTACTGTTCCTTATACTCCAGAACAAAATGGTTCAGCTAAAAGGGATAATATAACTGTGGTCGAAGCAGCCAGAACGATGTTGCATGGAAAGAATTTAGAAAAGAAATTCTGGACGGAAGCAGTTAATACAGCCGTATATGTTCTTAATAGGACATTGACTAGTTCTTTGAAATGTAAAAACCCTTATGAACTGTGGTGGGATAGAAAACATAGAGTTGAGGATTTTAAAGTGTTTGGCATTGAAGCGCTTATACACGTACCCAAGCAAAGACGCAGAAAGTGGGATAAGAAAGCCGAAAAGGGTGTATTTATGGGCTACGCCGACAACACTAAGGGATTCAGGGTTTGGTTACCTGAAGCTAGGAAAGTTGTAATAGTTAGGGATGTGACATTCAGAGAAAAGATAGAAATGATGAACAACATCAGGTCATGTTAAGACAGAATGACACTCATGAACAACCAAACAGCTGTGGTCTTACCAACTCCAGATGTCGATTTGAAGAACGACGAAACCCAGATTTCAGATTTCGAAGATGAAAATACATGTGGAAGGGATGACGCTTTTCGATCTGCAGGTGAAAATGATGATGAATCAAATGAAGATAGTCTTGATCGTACTCTTCCGTTGAGAGAACGCTTGCGTGCCCTGGATCCTGTAGATTATTTAGGTATGTGCAACATTTTACAAAGACATGCTTATCTCGTGCAAGGGGAACCAAACAGCTATCGACACGTACTTGCCTGTGATGATGCAGCTCATTGGAAGGAAGCAATGTCAGATGAGATGGATAGCCTGAACAAAAATCACACCTGGGATTTGGTTAAGTGTCCAGAAAAAAGAAAACCAATTGACAATAAGTGGGTATATAAGCTTAAAAGCTTAGGCTTAAATGGAACACATAAATATAAAGCCAGACTAGTTATAAGGGGTTTTAGTCAAGAAGAGGGTGTTGATTACGGGGAGACGTACAGTCCCGTAGCAAAATTTACGTCAATTCGCACCATTTTTGCCATTGCAGCAAACGAAGGACTAAGCGTTACGCAATTTGATGTGAAGACAGCCTTTTTAAACTCAGAACTAAGTGAGGAGATTTATATGGAGGCTTCAATGATGGATCTGGCAGGGTGTGTAGGCTAAGAAAGAGTCTATACGGGTTGAAACAAGCATCAAGGTGCTGGAACAAGAAGTTCACTGACGTTCTAAAAAAATTCAATCTTAAACCTAGTGAAATGGATCCGTGTATTTTCATCTCAGGGGATGTAAGCAAGCGCATGATACTTGCGATATACATAGACGATGGATTGATTGCGGCGAGAGAAAAAGAAGATGCTATGAAGCTGGTGAATTTTTTAAGGAAACAGTTTGAAATAACGTTGTTGGATGCAGAGGTGTTCTTAGGTATGGAATTGGCAAGGAAATCTGATGGTGTTATTTCTGTCAGTCAAACACGATATGCGGAAAGTGTTCTTAAAAGATTCAGTATGGATTTAAGCAAGCCAGTATCCACTCCAGCTGAAACTTGTTCGCAAACAGAATCTTTGTCTTCTGGATGCATAAAATTTCCATACAGAGAGGCAGTGGGTTGCCTCATGTATCTGGCAATTGCTACTCCTCCGGATATTGCATATGCAGTGGGAGTTGTGTCTCGGTACTAGGACTCACCAAACCAGGTCCATATAAATGCAGTAAAACGTATCTTAAAGTATATAAGCGGAACCAGGACAATGGGTATATAACTTTTAAAAAATGTAACAATTTTGATTTAGTCTGTTTCAGTGATGCTGATTATGCGGGTGATCCCGAAACTCGACGTTCGACAACTGGCTACATTTTCATCATCGCTAATGGTCCTGTGTCTTGGTCATCACAAAGACAAAAGCGTGTTTCTCTGTCTACTACGGAGTCTGAGTATGTGGCGGCTTCACAGGCAGCGAAAGAAATGGTATGGCTTCAGCAACTATTTCTGGAATTGGTTCCAACTGGTGTAGTCGAAACAAGTTTGCAATTGGATAATCAGGGAGCTATCACACTTGTAAAAAACCCTGAATTTCACAAATGGACTAAGCAGATCGATGTCCGTTAACATTTTATCCGAGAGCGTTATGAGAGAGGAGATTTTGAAATCAATTATGTTCCTTCTGATTTTCAAAAAGCAGACATATTTACTAAATCTCTAAGTAAAGATAAATTCGAAAAATTTCGTTCTTTGATTGGAGTTTCAATTAATTAGATAATGTTTATTTACTGTCTTTTTGAATTAATTAAAAAGTGGGAGTGTTGAGAATACTGAATTACTTTTATTTTCCACTAAACACTGTACTACGTAAAAACCTATATTAAATTTATATTTCATACTTATATAATAAAGTCAGTCGCTCTTTATACTTCATACCAGTCGTTTCGTCTTTTATTCTTTTATAAGATAACAAAGACATAATTATTGATGAAAATATAAACAAAGCAAAATAAAAGTTCGAGAGGGACTTTTTATCAATTGGAGAAATGGATATCAAGATTTTACTTCAAAAAATTAAATAAATTCGTGAATCAAACAAATTATAAGGCGAAAAATTTCCCTTACAATTTAAAAAATGTTTGTCTCAGTGTACAAAATTTACACTGAAATCTGTTTTTCAGTTTGTTATTTCTTTTTTATGTGTTGCGAGTGAGAAAACGAGAATTCGAATCTGTTTATTCAGACAGAAGATTGGAATTGACGATGTTTGTCATTTGTAGTCAATTATATAGTTAGTCCGAGTGGAGTGATTGTCAGATGTTAACATCATCAGCTACAGCTACAGCTACTGCCATCTATCTGTCTATTTGTGTACACAACGTATAGTGAACACTTAGTGTAAAAGTAAAATCTACAAATATAGGTTCTAGCCTGGTCCCGGTCCTGTCCATGGTCCTCATGTCCTAAATGGAATTAAATTGAAAATGAAAATTCGTTTTTTAGCTTCGTGTAGCTGATGTGCGGACGTACTTATTTTTGTTTATTGTGCCAAATGCAATTTGGCTAATTTCTACTTTTGATGCAAATTGATATTAATTAGTTTGTAATTATTTATTTTTGTCGGTCTAAATGGAATATATAGTTATTTATTATGGATACCTATGACTTGCCTATATGCAGAGGCTTGATATAACGCTGAGGATGCTTCTATAGAACCTCCAATATTACTCTATGATACAACAGGTGGTTTATATGGTATGTGGTTAATGATGAATTGAATTGAATTAGTGCAACTATATTGGCATTGAATAATTATAGGTGTTTTTTTTTTAATTTTGTTTTGTTGTTTGTGAAATGAATTAATAAAACTAATTAAGAATCAGTCTATCACACATAGTTGGGGTATATCCCGCGTCAGTTGGTCGGTCGTATCTATGGATATCAATCAATCTCTATTTAATGTTCAAACAAAAAGTAATTTATTTGATAGGACTTGCTTTGTAATGATTTTTGTTGTGATTTTAAAAATTGATTTCACAATATATGATTGTTGTTCGGTGTTCGTGACTTTTGTCCATATACAACCAACTGTGGTGGTGAGGTGACGGTAAGTTTTCAAACAATACTAAATTTTATTCATGATGACATGCAATATAGTTTTCTGTTTAGAAATTTCTCGCAAAGCTCGTTGCCGGATGAAATATGTCATTATCCTTCAAAACAAAATCTAAAAAACTGTGAGTTATATAAAAACGCTAAGATATCAAAGCATTCTGCACGAAAATAGTTTTTCATAGATGAATTATTACACGTTACGATAAAGCAAAAATGCTCGACTCAAACACATAACATTTCTTTCGTAGTTTAAGTCTTAAATGTTACACAAAAAATATAAAGAATGAATACCACAAATGTTTTCAAGTTTAAGATTGTGATAAGTTAACAATTGGTTATGAGAGGTATTTGAAAAGAAATCTAACTTTGAAAAAATGGAATAATGTTTTTGACATCTGATAAAATTTTGAGAATAATAGAATTGACAGTTTTTTTTATAAAAAATAAAAATCTAATAAAACATTACTCAAAGTTGGTACAAATTGAATATCGATTCAAATATCTTTTCAAAAACTTGAGATTAATTCTTCAAACTTATTTTATCTTATAAGAAATATTCTTTTCAACATTCTAAAAAATGTTGAGAAAAATCGAATTGACTGTTTTCTTACAAAAAATAAAAACCTACAAAAAAAAATAACGAAAGTTGCTAAAAAATGATTTTCGACTCAAATATCTTTTCAAAAATTTGAGATAACAGCTTTAACTAATTTTAACTTATAAGAAATGTTGTTTTCAACATTAGGACAAATTTTGAGAAAAACCGAATTCACAGTTTTTCTAAAAAAAATTTAACAAAAGTTGGTAAAAATTAATTTTCGACTCAAATATTTCAAAAATTTTAAATATTGGCTTCAAACTACATAATTTTATCTTATAAGAAATATTGTTTTCAAAATTCGATAAAAATATTTAAAAAATCGAATTGACAGTTTTGTTACAAAAAATAAAACTTTAAAAAAAAGCAAGACTAAAACTTGGTCAAAATTTACTTTCGAATCAAATAGTTTTCAAAAATTAAAAATATTGGCTTTAAACTTATTTTATTTGACAGAAAATATTGTTTTCGAACAGTGCTGTCGCTCCAAATACAAGTAGAGTAGTACTAAATCAGAGATTTTAGTACTAATCCCGTCAGGGGACGAGCCAGCGGTGGATGCTTTTTTTGCGTTTAGAAAAAATATTAAAAACACTATCTGCGATTTTAAAACAGTGAATGAAACAACATATTTGAACCTTAAGTACAACGGCAAGCGCTACATCATTCTACCAACATACCTGAACTGCAAACACTGGGAACAAGATTTTGAAAAAGTGAAGGAGTTTATGTTGAACCAGGCTAACAACAATGTTCTTTTGATTGGAGATTTGAATGCCAGAATTGGAAAAGAATATGGTTCCGTTAATATAGCTGAAGGAAAAGAACGCCAATCTAAGGATTGTACTAGTAATTGCAGAGGATTGAAGTTACTAGATTTGTGTAACACATTTGGACTGCGAATTCTTAATGGCACTTCTTCATCAGACAAGGCTGGACAACGGTACAACTGGAACAACCTTTTGATGAAGGGGTTAGGAATACGGAGTTGCTGCCAAAGCTTAAATGGAGAGACGCGAATGCAGATAGGTATCGAAGACGATTGGACTTAGCACTCTCAGATTGCAGAAGCAATAAAATTGCTAAATCTGAATGGTTTGATAAGGAATGTGAAATGGCGAGGAAAGCATCCTTTTCATATTTAAAAGCATTCCGTGACTCAAATGAATTGCATAACAAAACTCAGTATCTTGAAGCAAACGCGAAGTACAAGTTGCTCGTATGTAAACAAAAAAAGAGAAACATTATGAAGCAGAAGCCAGACGATTAGGAAATTTCAGGAATGGAGCAGATTTTTGGACTTCAGTGAGGAAACTTAATGGGAATTAATTTACAGAATCCTTGATCTTTCCTATCTACAAAAAAGGTAGTACAACAGATCCGGCAAATTATAGGGGCATATCCTTTTTTAACGATTCATATAAGATTTTTACAACTGTCCTGCAGCATCGTCTCAATGTATGGATCAGGAACAATAATCTAATTGGAGAGTGTCAAGCTGGTTTCAGATCAGGCTATTCTACAATTGACCACTTTTTTGTCTTGAGAAGTATTGCAGAATCGTTTATGAATAAAGGGGCCAAATTATATGCATTATTTGTTGACTTTAGGTCAGCATTTGATACTGTTAATAGAAATGCTTTGATATATAAGTTGTATGCCATGGGAATGTCCTGGAGGTTTGCAAGGATAATCAAAAATCTTTATATCAGCACAAAATCAGCTGTCTGGAATGGCGAAGAGATGTCAGATTGGTTTCACACTTGCACAGGAGTTAGACAAGGATGTACTCTAAGCCTATCGTTGTTTGCCCTCTTTATTGAAGATCTCGTAAAATGCCTACCTTGTGGTATTGAGTACGCCGGAAAAGCTATCAAAGCACTGATGTTCGCCAACGATATTGTCATTCTCGCATACTCGCCAGAATCTCTCCATATAATGATAAACCGCTTGTGTGACCGCTTGTGTGTGCAAAGTATGGAACTTGACTGTGAATTTAGAAAAGTCAAAAGTCATGATATTCAGAAAAGGGGGCGGGCGTAACCGTAACAGTGAGAAATGGTGGTATAATGGATAGAAAATCGAAGTTGTCAACGAGTACAGGTACCTAGGGATACTAATGACTAAGAACCTGGACATAGAGAACCACTTTAAGGATAAGCTTGCAAAGGCTATGACCACAATCGCTGCCACGTGGAACAGGTGTTTTTCGAACAAAAATATTAGACATAGTGCCAAATTTCGAGTTTTTGAAGCAGTTTCAGAAGTCATCATGTTATATTCAGCTCAGGTGTGGGGCTACAAGTAGTATGAAACGGTGGAGATAGAAAAAACTAAAAGAATCTTTCATAATCCGTCCAACGCTCCGAATTATCTGGTCATGCTGGAAACTGAACTTCAACCTCTGTTTATACGGACCCTTAAGCTACATATAGATTATATTCTTAAGGCTATCAATATTTCTAATGAAAGATTTCCAAAGATAGTAGCGCTTCATATAATAAGGAGAAATACAGGCTGGATGGAAGAATGTCAGGAACTAAGTCAATGGTGCGGGTTACAACTTAACCTCAAATAAGATAACTTAAGCGAATGGAAACCAAGGCTTTACGAACTAATAGCAAATGTGGATCGTAAATGTAGAGAAGGATATGGGATGGAAGCAACAGGCTCAGTTCATAGAACCCTATACAGTAGTTTGAACCATAATCTTAATAAAAGGAATTATTTTCGAGATGAATATAGTGTTGACGAAATATCCATGATGAGAAGATTAAGAGGTGAACTTCTTTGCTTCAACTACATTCCACATAGAGACGATCTACCGATGATTTGTGATCTATGTAACATGCAAGAGAGAGAGGATACCTTACATTTCATAGGCCGGTGTCCAGTCTTAGCTGAAACCAGGAGATATTAACTAGGTGCCAATATCTTATCGGTTATCCAGATAATAGATCTCCTCAATGAGATGAACGTCCCAAAATTATTTATAAACTGCAAATCTGCGTTAAGATATCGACAAAGAATAATAGATCAAGACTTTTAATATTTGCGTAAAGGTAGTCATGTTAATTACAAGTTATTCAGTTCTTTTTTTTGATTAATTATTCTAATATAAATTTTATTTTTGTCAATCGGCTGACGGCAATGCCATGTTCAATGATTTTGTATATATATTATGTAAACTAAATGTTTATAATAAACAAATCTCTCTATATATATGATGTTCAAATGGTAGACATGTGCATTCAAGAGGACACAAGCGTCCACAGGTTTTTCTTAAAACCAACCTCTGTCTATCAACTCCTACTCTCACCTCCACGTGGTGAACATCGGGTGCCTAGTACCTCAACTGGAGATTGGGTTCCAACCCCAGTGGAAAGTTGTTGGGGGCAGCAAACGAGAGAGGTGGGGAGAGGTGTTTCCACTAAGGCACCTCTCCTTATCCAGATGGCAGCGGAGGAATTCCCGAGATGGAATCAACGGTGGCGTCTACAGTTCCAGTAAGGTTGAACTACTTAGTGAACACCTTATAGGGCTTCTTCGACTTACTCGAAGCCCAGGCCTGTAAGGAGCGGTTTTATCCGGCTCCCCATCCTTGGAGTTATACTTAGGATCTGGCCTTCCAGGTTGGAGGTTGTGCGTCGGGGTGACTTCCTGGCCACGTAAAAGCTTTCATAGTTGCGAAGCACCAACAAGCCTCGGATACGGACGGATTTACTGTTGACAACCAACGCAAACGAATAAAGGACAAGGAACTTCGGATATGCACGTGGAATGTTAGGTCCCTTAACAGACCACGTGCGGCCGAAGAATTAGCGGAGGCCCTAGAACGATATAAAGCAGATATCACCGCCATCCAGGAAATACGATGGGATGGGCCGAGCAAAAGAGGATAAAAAACTGCGATATCTACTATGGTGACTGCTACCACGAAAACCAACAGCGCTTATTTGGATGCGGATTCGTGATTGGAGCCAGACTTAGGCAAGAAGTCTTAAGCTATAGGTGCATCAATGAGCGCCTCATGACCATACGCATCAAGGCTAAATTCGGCAACATTAGCCTGATATGCGCGCACGCCCCCACAGAAGAGAAAGACGACAACACTAAAGATATGTTCTTCGAGCTCTTAGACAAAACATATGAGCAGTGCCCTAGCTACGATATTAAAATAGTCCTGGGCGATTTTAATCCCAAGCTAGGAAGGGAGACATCTTTGGTGAAATAATTGGGAAGAACAGCACGACAACACTTCCGACAATGGATTCAGGCTCATAGATTTTGCTGCGGGGCGAAACGTTATGGTAGCCAGTACGCGTTTTCCACACCTCAACATCCACAAAGGAACTTGGACTTCTCCAGATCAATCTACCGTCAACCAGATTGACCATATTGCGATCGACGCCAGACACGCTTCCAGCATTATGGATGTACGAACTTTCCGATTAGATAACATCGACTCGGACCATTACCTCGTTGTAGCCAAGGTAGCACTTCGGATTTCCAGACCCAAGGCAAAACAGGGAGGTGCTGGGAGAAGGTTCATCGTCGAACGGCTACAATCGCCAGAGATCACCAAAGCCTTTTCCGTTACAAGTAACCTCTCTCGAAGTTCTCTGCCGCCAACACAATGTATCAAAAACCAGTGGCAACATTGCCAAGATGCAATCAGAGAAGCCGCCTCTGATGTGCTAGGTTTCAAACAGCCACCAACAAGGAACCCCTGGTTTGATGAGGAATGTCGGCAGGCAAATGCAGCCAAACAAGAGGCACGCAAAGCGGCGCTGCATAAAAGGACGAGAGCTGCTCGTGAGCTCTATGAGCAGAAGAGGCGAGAGGAACGTCGACTTCTCAGAAGGAAAAAGAGAGGGCATGAGAAGCTTGCGGTCGAAGATGTTGAGAGGTATAAAAGCAGGAATGAGGTTCGAAAGTTTTATGAACAAGTGAAACGAAATTCACAGGTACATAAACCTAGAACCGAAGGCTGCAAAGACGAAAGTGGAAACATCATAGTGGAACCGCAGTCAATGCTGAGGATATGCAAGGACCACTCCTGCAGACTGTATAACGGCGATGAAGAACTGAATTCCGCTGTCAGGCAGGATGATCCATTCGATATAGACGACGAAAGCCAACAATCCCGTCCTCCCGACTTAGACGAAGTAAAGATTGCCATATCTAAGTTGAAGTCTAATAAAGCCGCTGGAGCAGATGGCTTGAATGCCGAGCTCTTTAAAGCAGCTCGGGATAAGCTGGTTAGGAGCATGCACCAACTTATCTGTAAGATATGGTCGGAAGAAAACATGCCCGATGAATTTAACCTCAGTATTGCTTGCCCGATCCTAAAAAAGGAGACCCTCTAAACTTCACCAACTATAGAGGAATAAGTCTACTTAACATCGCCTATAAAATCTTCTCTGCCGTAATATGTGAACGTCTAAAGCCCATCGTCAACAAACTGATAGGTCCTTATCAGTGTGGTTTTAGACCAGGAAAGTCCACAGTTGATCAAATATTCACATTACGGCAGATCCTGGAAAAAACTCAAGAACACCAAATCGACACCCACTATCTTTTCATCGATTTCAAGGCCGCATATGACAGCATCTACAGGGACGAGCTGTATAGAGCCATGTCTAGTTTTGGCATCCCTGCCAAACTCATCCGTTTGTGCAGGATGACCATGGAGAATTCACGCTGCTCCATAAAGGTTGGAAACAACTTTACAGAACATTGCTATGTCAAAAAAGGCTTTAGACAAGGTGATGCGCTGTCATGCGATTTTTTTAACATCGTACTTGAAAGAATAGTGCAGAGCTCACACGTCAACACTAGAGGCACTATCTTTCAAAAGTCTGTCCAATTACTGGCATATGCTGATGACATTGACATAATCGGAAGAACTCAGCGTGATGTCAATGGGGCTTTTGTGTGTATTGAGGCAGAGGCAGCAAAAATGGGTTTAACGGTTAATGAGGGCAAAACAAACTTCATGCTGTCGTCTAGAAAGGACATACAACACCGACGTTTTGGTCAAAACGTCACAATCGACAGACGTAACTTTGAGGAAGTCAAGGACTTCGTCTACCTAGGCTCCGCTGTAAACGCAGAAAACAACACCAGCGCTGAGATCAAACGCAGAATAACTCTTCCTAACCGCTGTTTCTTTGGACTAAGAAAGCAATTGAGTGGTAAATTCCTCTCTCGAGGGACCAAAGTGTTGCTATTTAAGACCCTTATCATCCCCGTCCTGCTATACGGTGCAGAAGCATGGACCATGACAAAAGCGGATGAAAGCACCTTGGGTCGCTTCGAGAGAAAAGTTCTTCGTGTGATCTACGGTCCCGTATGCATCGAAGGGGAGTGGAGGAGAAGATGGAACGACGAGCTGTACGGGCTGTACAGCGACGTAGACTTAGCCAGAAGAGTAAAAGTCCAACAACTAAGATGGCTGGGTCACGTAGAGCGCATGGAAACCAATGCTCCGGCCCGGAAAGTCTTCGAATCCGCAACCACAGGACAGCGCAGTAGAGGAAGACCGTTTTTATAATCAGCATATTTTGGATTTGTCACTCATGGTTTCGAATTTCACAGAAAGATATATAGAAATTTTATTTTATTGGCAAAGAGAAAAGTTCAGAGTTTACAATATCTTTAAGTAATTGCACAGCACAGATATTAAATTTTATCTAACTACAAAAAAATCATATCTAATTTTTAAACAGCATGTGAATATTATTAATATTTATGAATTTGGAGGTTATCAGTCTACTCCCAAAAATCTCCTGTCGGCTCTTAGCTTAACATTTAAATATTCCAATATTTCATGTACTTAATTACTCAATAACAAATTTTGAAATGTTTAATAAATGTCCTTTGAAGAGCCAAATCTGAAAGGTAAATACAAAATGTTAGCCTGTAAATATAATTTTACTCTCTTAGTTTCCTTTTTAAACAGTTATAAAGAATAAAATTTAATTATCCTTAATTGAGTGTTACGGGTACATATCCTGGGGAGTTTACTTTACAAATAATTTTTTTTGTTTTATTTTATTCAAATAACCGAATACTGAAGTTGAAAATTTGACTTAGTATAAAATGTATATAGGTACCTACTTATGTTTGTATTTAAAATGTTAAGAAAGTTCAAGGTATGTTTATTATTTGAACAATGAAATGAAGGTAATTTTGTTTATTGACCTTGATTATCTTCAAAGGAAAGTATACTGAAGATGCAAATCTTCTTTGATAATAATTGGACCACAAACATAGACAATCAACGATTTAATTAATTCTTGACAGTTTATATGTTTTCCAAATCCAACCAACCAACCAAACAACGAACCAACGGCATTATGCCAAGAACACCACTTTGTATATACGCATCAAAATATTCTAAATATGCATGCCAAGGACCATCAAAACTAGAAACGAAGAAAAAAAAAAACAAACAACACCAAATTCTTGGCACTGCACATCGCTGCCTTGCGACAAAGACGCAAACGAGGACGACGAGAACGATGATACGATGACGACTACAACGAGGACAACGAGGACAACGACGACGACGACTACGACTACGAAGACACAAAGAGATGTCATTAACTCATTGGCTTCCTCATCTGAAATCTTGACAAATAACAGTCATTTCTAGTTTCTACTGCATTAACATTAGCATCGTCCTTTTGCAGGATATTTCCATCTTATTATTTCTGTCACACAAATTTCAAAAATAACAAAAAAAAAACAACAGAGAAAACTGTAAGGACACTATTTTGTCTCGTTTTAGTGAGAAAATATATAACATCAGAGCAAAGAAGTTTGTTCATCCTTTTTTGCAAATCCTTTTTCTGATTTACATTTTCAGCAAGCAAGCAAAAGCAAGGAGCCACAGTCAAGGTTATTTTATATGCTAAAAACCCCACACCATATTCACATTTACATATATAATCCCACATACCTTTTAGACCTAACCTAGAGTTCTTGCAAGTTTTATTGTAGTTTTGTTGTTGTTTGCCTAAAACAATGCTCGTTTTTTGTTTCATGTGGAAGTGTTGCAGATTCCTAAAGGACTAGGAAAGCTTGATGTGTCATTGTTATGCATTCGCACGTCAGAAAAGATGTCGCGGCTTTGAGTTTCGTTTATTTTTTGGTGCCTCTTTGTGTGTTATGTTGTGTGTGTTGCTGTCTTGTGTCTTGTGTACCGCTTTGCTGCGGATGCTTAATTAAGGTGGGAGTGGGAGGCGCATTGACGATGATGACTGCTTTTTCGTCTGTTTCTTGGATTCCATCATCATTGTAGACAGAAATGCCAGGTACAAGAATTTTTGTACAAATTAACTTTGCTTTGATTTTTATCAGATTTATGAATCGTGATCATTCAAATCGGAGCAATTCAAGGTATTTCTAATTTATCTCAAAAAGTATCATGACAGTTGTGAGGGAGACCAACAATGAAAAACCATTTCAGCCAAATTTCCTGTAATACTACCATTTTCACTAATTTTGAATGACCAATTCGTTAATTTACGGCTGTACGAATTCGATCTTTATGGTCTCCTATAAATTGTGGAGCATTTACTTTTGGTTTCATTGTCGACACTATGGGTTGCAGCTCCAATATTTAAAGTTTGTAGTTTGTTACCCCTTTTCACAATAACCGACGAGAAGGTGCTTTCGATGAATCACAAGTGATTTAGTTTTTTAAATTTTGAGCTCAAAATGCTTAGCATGAGTTTTAACAATTTTAGTGCATTGTTAAAGTATAAATCACCCTATTTCTTAAAAACCGTAGTTTAACTTGTCAAATATTAAATGGGTGGGAGCTTTAAACGTAATAACTGCCCAAACTGCGACGTATTCAAAATGAAACCTCTTATTGGAAAAAAGTGCGCAGCATTTACAAAATTTAATTGAAATGTGTATCGTTCCATTTTTAGTAAAAGCATTGCTTGTATTTTCAAATTTAACAAGATGGTAGATTTCAAAGAAACACTTACTTACTTACTTACTTAAAGTGACGCTACAGTTCGGGGCGGACCTGGGCCCCAACCAACATACGTCTCAAGCCAGCTCGGTCCCTAGCTAGCTGTCTCCAGTTTCACACGCCAAGTTGGTTGAGGTCTTTACTCACCTGCGTGCGCCACCTGATCACAGTCTTCGTCTATTGCACCGTCCCTCGGGATTGGATTCGAAGACCTTCCGGGCTGGAGCGTTGATGTCCATCCGCTCTACATGACCTAGCCATCTTAGCCGTTGGACTTTAATTCTGCTAACTAGGTCAGTGTCGCTGTACAACCAGTACAGTTCGTCGTTATATCTTCTCCTCCATTCTCCATCTATGCGTACGGGACCAAAAATCACCCGAAGAATTTTTCTCTCGAAGCATCCTAACACGCTACCATCTTTCTTTGACAGAGTCCAGGCCTCAGCGCCATAAATGAGAACCGGGATGATGAGTGTCTTATAGACGGCGATTTTAGATACTTCTCAATTGCCTTCTAAGTCCGAAGAAGCAGCGATTTGCAAGAGTTATTCTTCGTTTGATTTCAACGCTAGTGTCGTTGTCTGTGTTAATAGCGGTGCCTAGGTAGACAAAGTCCTCAACTACCTCAAAGTTATAGCTGTCCATGGTGACATTTTGTCCAAGACATCGTTGTTCAGTGTCCTTTTTTGATGACAGTATATACTTAGTCTTGCCCTCATTGACCACTTAGCTCATCTTCTTCGCTTCCGTCGCAATGCTCAAAAATGCTCCACTGTCATCATGCTTTGATCTTCCAATTTTGTCAATATCATCTGCGTATCCGAGTAATTGGTTGGACCTTTGGAAGATTCTGTCTCTAGTGTTGACGGTTGAGTTTTGCACAATTCTTTCCAGAACGATGTTGAGCAAGTCGCCTTGTCTAAAACCTTTTTTGACATCAAATGCATCGGTAAGATCTTCTCCAGACTTGATAGAGCAGCGTGCATTCTCCACCGTTATTCTGCAAAAACGGATAAGTTTGGCAGGTATGCCAAAACTAGACATTCCTCGGTAGAGCTCTTCCCTATAGATGCTGTTATACGCGGCTTTAAAATCGATAAAGAGATGGTGGGTATCGATTTGAAGCTGCTGGGTTTTTTCCAAGATCTGCATTAGTGAGAATATTTGGTGATAGTGGACTTTCCTATACTGAAGCCACACTGATAAAAACCAATCAGGTTGTTGACGAATGGCTTCAGACGTTCACATAATACGGCAGAGAGGATCTTATACGCAATGTTAAGGAGACTGATGCCTCTGTAGTTGGCGCAGTTTAGAGGGTCTCCTTTCTTATGTATCGGGCACATAATGCTGAGATTCCACTCATCGGGCATGCTTTCATCCGACCATATCTTGCAGATGAGTTGGTGCATGCTCCGTACCAAGTCATCGCCTGCTGCTTTGAATAGTTCGGCAGCGATGCCGTCAACTTCAGCAACTTTGTTTGACTTAAGTTTACATATCTTCACTTCGTCAAGGTCGGGTAGGTGCAATTGTTGATTTGCGTCGCCGAGGTTGAGTGGTTCTATCTCCCTTACAGCGGAATTCGGTTCGTCATCTCCGTTATATAATTTGAAGAAGTGATCTTTCCATATTCTCAGCATCGACTGCGGTTCTACTACGATGTTCCCCTGATCGTCTTTACAGGCTTCGGTTCGGAGGCTTTTTTGACCTTTTGGTAAAATTTACGAACCTCATTCCTGTTGTGACATCCCTCTATCTCCTCGATCGCGCACTTCTCATGCTCTCTTTTTTTCCATCTAAGAAGCCGGTGTTCCTCTCTCCTCTTCTGCACGTAGAGCTCGCGAGCGGCTCTAGTGCTTTTGTGCAGCGCAGTTTTGTATGCCCCTTGTTTCGCTGCGTGCGCTTGCCGGCATTCGTCATCAAACCAGGGATTTCGCTGCATGAGGCGGCATCTCTGATGACTGCAAGGCAATATTGCCACTGGTTTTCAATGCTAAATGCAGGAAGCATAGGACTCCTTAAGAGGTTATTAGAGACTCGATCAGAAAAGGACATGGCAGTCTCTTGCGATTGTATCGAATCTTCTCACAGTACTTCCTTGTTTTGGCTTGGATCGGGATATCCGTAGCCGTACCTTGGTTACAACGAGGTAGTGGTCCGAGTCAATGGTGGCCTCTCGGAATGTTCGGATATCCTGGATACTGGAGAAGTGTCGTGCGTCGATCGCAATGTAGTCAATCTGGTTGATTGATCGCTCCGGAGCGAAATAGACCAGCCTGAATCCGTTTACGGAGGTGGTGTCGTTTAGGCTGTATCTCCCGATTATGCCACCAAAGATGTCTTCTCTTCCTAGCTTGGCATTAAACTCTCCTAAGACAATTTTAATGTCATAGCCAGGGCACTGCTCACATGTCTTGTCCAAGAGCTCGAAGAATATGTCTTTGGTGTCTTTATCTTTCTCCTCTGTTGGGGCATGCATGCATATGAGGCTTATGTTGGCGAATTCAGCCTTGAT
Source organism: Eupeodes corollae (assembly GCF_945859685.1). Taxonomy (NCBI): domain Eukaryota; kingdom Metazoa; phylum Arthropoda; class Insecta; order Diptera; family Syrphidae; genus Eupeodes; species Eupeodes corollae. The sequence continues at coordinate 15,605,837 of NC_079148.1, read as the reverse complement.
GCGGATTGTCGTGATGCACTCGCACACACAAACGAGGTAGTGGTCCGAGTCAATGGTGGCGTCTCGGAATGTTCGGATATCCTGGATACTGGAGAAGTGTCGTGCGTCGATCGCAATGTAGTCAATCTGGTTGATTGATCGCCCCGGAGCGAAATAGACCAGCCTGAATCCGTTTACGGAGGTGGTGTCGTGTAGGCTGTATCTCCCGATTATGCCACCAAAGATGTCTTCTCTTCCTAGCTTGGCATTAAACTCTCCTAAGACAATTTTAATGTCATAGCCAGGGCACTGCTCACATGTCTTGTCCAAGAGCTCGAAGAATATGTCTTTGGTGTCTTTATCTTTCTCCTCTGTTGGGGCATGCGTGCATATGAGGCTTATGTTGGCGAATTCAGCCTTGATGCGGATTGTCGTGATGCACTCGCACACACTGTTGAAACTTAAGATTTTTTGCTTGTGTCTAGTTCCAACAAAATATCCACACCCAAATAGACGCTGTCTTTGTGCTCTGTAGCAGTCGCCATAGTATATATCGCAGTCTTTTAGTTTGCGTTTGCCCGGTCCATCCTAACACACTTCTTTTATGGCTGTAATATCTGCCTTGTAGCAGTTTAGGGCTTCCGCTAATTCTTCAGACGCACGTGGTCTGTTAAGGGACCTAAAATTCCACGTACATATCTGAAGTTCGTTGTCCTTATTTCGTTTGCGTGGGTTGTCAACAGTGAATTCGTCCGTATCCGAGGCTTGTTGGTGCTTCGAAACTAAAGGTATTTTTTACGTGGCCAGGAAGTCACCCCGATGGCACGACCTCCAATTTGGAGGGCCAGATCCTTAGTATAACTCTAGTGATCTAGCTAAAAAGGATATCAAATATCTTCTTCGCTTTTTAAAAAGCTCAAAATGGTTCGACTAGTTAGAAGTAATTCTCTAGATTCATGTGGAATCACAACGGGCCTTTCTCTTGGCCTAAGTGTGTAGATTTTTAATCCGCAGCCACTTTAACCTAACCTAACCTAGTATAACTCCAAGGAAGGGGAGCCGGATAAACCGCTCCTTACAGGCCTGGGATGCGAATATGTCGAAAAAGTCTTATAAGGTGTTCACTAAGTAGTTCAACCTTACTGGAACTGTAGACGTAAACGTTGATTCCATCTCGAGAATTCATCCGCTACTGCCTGGATAAGGAGAGGTGACTTAGTGGAAATTCCCGCCCTCTCTCGTTTGCTGCCCCAACAACTTTCCGCTATGGTTGGAACCAATCTCCATCAGTTGAGGTACACGATGTTAACCGCGGGGAGGTGAGTGTAGGAGTTGATAGACAGAGGCGGGTTTTGAGAAAAACCTGTGGACGCTTATGTCCTCTTGAATACATATATCTACCATTTGAACATTGATTTAAAAAAAACAGCTGCGTACATATAGGGCTTGTCAAAATGAAACTTCTTATTGGGAAAAAATTACGTACACGCCCAGGTGCATCAATTTGAATATTAATATTAAGACCCAACTAAAACGTTTGCATCAGTTCATCGCCTTGAAATTTCTTTTTAAATTTGTTAATTTGATGTTGATGCTTCCAAAGCTGTAATATTTATAGAAGATGCTGAAGTATCAAAAAACAATTTTAAAGGTTATGCTACTTAAGAAGACTTAAAGCTTTTAGAAAAAAGTCCCATCTGTCACAAAAGATTTGCACCCATTGTGGATCAACAAAAAATAAAAGAATGTTATTTTAGCGAATTTTGATCTTAGGAAACTGCAGTTTCAGTATGTTGAAAACATTTTAAAACAATAATTTTGAAAGATTCAGCCTGGCAACGCTGTATTCGTATGCTCTGCTGTTGAACTTTGCGATCGTTTCCTTTTTTCTCCGAATTTATTTCGTATTTATTCATGGCTTCACGCATTCATGGGAATATATACGTATGCACAGGTAGATGATGAGCTACATACGTACGTAGGTTAGGTACTCATCAGGAGCGTCTTGGTTGATTTTGATTTTGTTCTACTTGCATTTTCAACGTTTCACCTTTTCACGCTTCACGCTTTACGCTGCCACTACCAGACAAGTCTTCTCACCTTTATTTTATATCCATACAGATACAACCTACCAAATATAGTCATTTTGATTAGGAATGCAAATTATTTCATACAAGAGCAACCGCAAGGTTTTTTGATTAATAAATTAATATAAAAACAAAATATACATAAGGACTCTAGATGCTTGTTTAAGTTGTTGTTGTTTTTTGTATGCAAAACCATTCTTCTTCATGGAATGGCATTAATTTCTTCAACTTCATCTTTATAAGCAAACACACTTCTTTGATGAGACTTTCGATGAAATAGGAAGATGCATATAAAATCAGTCTGAGGTAAACAAAAACTATAAATTAAATTAAATCTCAGAGTAGGCACCTTTCGGCTACAGAAAGAAAGAAAGGAAGGAGTAAGATACCCCTTCATCTAGACTTAATAATAATGTATACAACATGTACATATATTCATCTTCAAGGCAGATAGTAGGCCAAGGCTTCATAATCAGGACGTGTTATTTGTTTTTCTTTAAAACAACATACTCGTCGTACCCATAGTAAAAGATAGAACCTCTTCATTATTATATAAAAGACGAAGAAAAGTCGGGTGAGTGGCTTTCTTTCGAATGTGTACTTAATTCTGTAGGTTGGTTGTATGGGACATACCCACATCCTTTAGACTCTTCTCTAAGTGTTCATGTGGGGATGGGGTTTGAGATATAAGTTCTTGTTAAGCGAGTGTTTAGAACTGGAACCTGAGAAGATACAAAGCTTTGAATGAAGCTTATTAACAAGTTTGAGTAGCTATAGTTTATATAGTACTCTTTGCTTTTTCCTTGAAAACCTATACAAAAAAAGATTCTATTGAAAATAAAATGACTGTTGCTATGACAATGTGAATCTATGCAACTTTCAGAAAGGTGTTCTTTCGGCACCTTTGGGCATCATACGTCTTGCACACAACCCACATGGAAAGAAGATGGAGTTGTTATTGCACTTGAGTAGGCAGAGGTTCATTTTATACATTCTTCATTAAATGCCTTGACAAAACAATATTAATTGAATTTTTAAAGACTTTTTCCCATAAATTGAGAATGAAGTGTTTTGAATTAAATTATAAGTAACTAAATTATTAATGTTGTTTAAATAAAGAATATCAAAGATTTGTATACTTAATGGAACGTTTCCTGAGGAAGCAACAAATGGCTTCGAAATATTATTAGATTGATGATATTTGGTATCATATTCCAAAAGAACTATGGATATGGACTACACCAGCATCGTTTAAGTCTAAGAAAGATGCAGAAAAGGCTTTCAAGTGAATTTTTTTAATTTAAAAATAAAAAAAAAAAACAAATTTAAAATTTTGGTTGACCTCAACAACGAATAAGAAAAGAGGCTGGGATGCGACCCACACTGATAACTTCCCATCCCGTCTGTCGATTTGTCTTGCTTAAAAGTTTGTCTTTATGTACTCGTATCAATTTTTATATAAAAATTACTGAATATCGAAAACAATATTTTCTGTGAAATAAAATAAATTTCAAGCCAATATTTTTAAGTTTTGAAAAGCTATTTGAGTCGAAAGTAAATTTTTACGAAGTTTTAGTATTGTTTTTTTTTTTAGTTTTATTTTTTGTAACAAAAACTGTCAATTTGATTTTTTTTAAATTTTACCAACAATATTTCTTATGAGATAAAATTACTTTAAAGCCAATACTTAAAATTTTTAAAGAGATATTTGAGTCAAAAATCAATGTTTACCAACTTTTAGGTTTTTATTTTTTGTAAAAATATGTCAATTCGATTTTTTTCAAACTTTAATTGAATGTTGACAGAAAGATTTTTTGAAAGATAAAAGTAAATTAAAGCCAATATCTCAAAGTTTTGAAAAGATATTTGAGTCGAAAATCAATTTTTACCAACTTTTATAATTTTTTTTTAGGTTTTTATTTTTTGTAAAAAAAACTGTCAATTTGATTTTTTTAAAACTTTGATTGTATGTTGACAACAAGATTTTTTGAAAGATTAAAGTAAATTAAAGCCAATATCTCAAAGTTTTGAAAAGATATTCGAGTCGAAAATCAATTTTTACCAACTTTTATAAATTTTTTTTTAGGTTTTTTATTTTTTGTAAAAAAAATTGTCAATTCGATTTTTCTCAAAATTTTTCAGAATGTTGAAAACAATATTTCTTATAAGATAAAAAAAGTTTGGAGCCTAAATTTAATATTTTTGAAAAGATATTTGAATCGATATTCAATTTTTACCAACTTTGAGTAATGTTTTTTTTAGATATTTATTTTTTATAAAAAAAACTGTCAATTAGATTTTTCTCAAAATTTTATCAGATGTCAAAAACATTATTCTTCGTTGCACAAAATTGTCTTAGAGATAAAATCATATTTCAGTCGTAAAATTTTGGAGGTAACAAATTTTTTTTTTTCAGTTTTATTGATTTAAAAAAAAAAATTGTTAAATTGATTTTTTTCAAAAAATATACCTGTTTGGTATCACGTTACAATCTATTATATAAAATTGAATTCAAGTCTCTAGCATTTTTGGTTCGTAAGATATTTAGGGTTAACCAAAATTTTCACCTTTTTTTCAAACTGCTTTCTTGAGAGCCCTTTCTGCATCTTTCTGCCTTTTTATCTGTATAACAAAATTTATTTAAAGTCGATATCTCTTCTGGTTCTTGAGCTATGGACGACGAAAAAAACGTCGCGAACGTACGGACGTACGGACGTACGGACGTACAAACGTACGTACACACGCACGCACAGTCATCTTTCTAAAAATCTTTTATTTCCACTCTAGGGACCTTGAAACGTCGAGAAATGTCAAATTTTCAATTTGAAAAATCGGACCCATTACAATAACTTCCTATGGGAAGTTAACTAGTGACTTCAATTAAATTTTACATTTTACAGGGTTATCCATTTTGCATTTTCAAAAAATAACGTAAATAAAACACGTGTAAACTATTTTTGACATGATATTTCTTTTTTATTAAAAAGTTACAACGTTGAAAGTTAGTGCAAAAAACGACCTTATTTTAATGACCACCAAGTAAATTGTTGCAATCATCGATTTTTTTGATGTCATTTATGACCATTGTTTGACAAATAACTTGACGAATATTGGTTTTAAAGTTCTCACGGAAATGCCCCTTGCAATGAAGCCATATTGATTGGAGTTGTATGGCGTATGGCACTATCTTCTTGAAACCAAATATTCTCCAAGTCGTATTCTTCAATAGCAGGCAAAAAACATCGGTTATCAAAGTACCATAACGCTTCGTTCCATGGTCGTTTTCGAAGAAGTAAGGTCCAATCACACTTCCGGACTAAATAGCGCTTCAAGCAGTAGCTTTTTTGTGGATGAAATGGCCTCTCTTAAAACACATGGAATAATGGTTAGTGCGTTGGACTGTCATGCCAGTGGTCTGGGGTTCAAACCCTGCCTGTGCCATGTAAAGTTTTTTTTTTCACGGGTAATGCCTCTTGCGAGGAATTGACAAATCCTCTAAGAGTAATTCTGGCATAAAAAAGCTTTCTCAAATTATCTGTTCGGATTCGGCTTAAAACTGTAGGTCCCTCCATTCGTGACAACATTACTCGCACACAGGAATGTGTGAGAGTTGTAAGTCACTAGACCCTAGATCTCAACGGACTGTTATGCTACCTATTTTTTAACTTCCCATAGGAAGTTATTGTAATGGGTCTGATTCGTCAAATTGGAAATTTCGACATTTCTCGACGTTTCAAAGTCGCTAGAGTCGAAATAAACTCGTCGTCCAGAACTCAAGAACCAGTAGAGATATCGACTTTAAAAAAATGTTTTTATACAGATAATAATGCAGAAAGATGCAGAAAGGGCTCTCAAAAAAATTGCGTAAGTGTTTTTTTTTTACCATAGCAGTTTAAAAAAAGGTAAAAATAATTTCGATTAACCCTAAATTGTTTCTTGAGACCAAAAACTTGGAATTAAATTTTATATTATATATTGTAACGTGATACCAAGCAAGTATATTTTCCAAATCCAATCAACAGTTTTTTTTAAAATCAAAACAACTGAAAAAAAAATTCGAATAAAAAATGATTTTACCTCCATTTTATTTTGTGCAACGAAAAAAAAACGTTCTTAACATCTGGCAAAATTTTGAAAAAGATCGAATTGACAGTTTTTTTTTATAAAAAATAAAAACTTTAAAAAAAACATAACTCAAAATTGGTAAAAATTGGTTTTCGACTAAAAATCTTGCTAACGGAAAAATAATTTCGAAATCAAACTATTTTATTATTATACGAAACATTGTTGAAAGTTTTTAAATTTTTAAGTATAATTCAACTGAGAATTATTTTACCAAACCAAAAAAAACTGCAAACTTTTAAGCAAGACAAATCGACAGAAAGGATGGGGAGTTATCAGTGTGTGTGTGGGAGTTTCAGTTGTTGTGTGAGCTGAATGAAGGTGTAGATCAAAACTTTAAACAAGCCATAATGTGCAGAAAGACCGCCCTGATTCCTGAGAATAAAGGAATCGATACATTCGGGTCTTCGGCAACACTTTCACTTACAGCAGCAATATTGTCAATGGTACGAGCAAAATGATGCACAGGCTTATAATATCTGTAAATAATCCAGTCTTTTAAAATTTCTTCACAATTTTGCCTATTGTGTAGTTGGACGATTATGCAAACCATAATCTCTTCTTAAAGCACGATATCTGGTTTGGCAGTTTAACCATTCTTGTTGTAGGTTTAAACAATTTGTATGTGTTGTGCAACTAAACAAAACAAATTGGTTTAACGACTTAGTTTGACAAATGTCGAATTCCAGCCCTATACTTTTAAAACCTTAAAATTAATTGCCTGTTACTATTAATAAATGGGAAATAAGAGCACTAGTATTATAAAACTATCGGCTTTCAAGCTAAAATATTTATATATATTTCCCCTTTATAATATTTTTTTAATAAAAAAAAGACGTTTTCGACAACTGGTAGAATTGTATTGTAAATTAAATTGAAAGTTCTTCAAAAAAAAATGAACACCCAATTTTCTATAATATAAAAATAAGTCGGGTTTTCCTTCCTGACGCTATAACTCCAGAACGCACGAACACGAACCGATTTAAACGGTCTTGCATTCGTTGGAAGGTCTCGGGCTCCGTGAGGTTTATAGCAGTTAAAATTCAGGAAAAAATTCAAAAGAAAAGCGGCGAACACCGTTTCGCTTCCCATAGAAAACTATTGTAAAATTTACAATTTGTGGATTAGAAAATTTTAAATTTTTTGACGATTGAAGAGCCCTATATTCTAACCCAAACTTACTTTTGGGAAAATTTTTTAGTCAACCATATCTTTAGAACCAAAGATATCAACTTCAAGAATTACAGAATTTGGTGAGTGTTTTTTTTTTGTTTGTTTCATCATGGAGCAATTTAATACAAAATAAAAAAAAATAGGTTGACCCCAAATCCACTTATAAAAATTAAAATAATTATCCAAAGGAGTTTTTGAACTCTCTGGAGTTACCAGGATTTACACCAAATAACTTGTAACTCAAAGTTGGTTCAGCTATTATGATATTGCGTAATTTGAATCCACCTCGACTTTGCAACGGTACTCGACTTGCGGTGAAAAGACTTATGCCTAATTTGACCGAGGCAACCATTATTAACGGAAAGTACGCAGGTGAAAATGTATGTATTCCTCAAATACCAATTATTCCGATTGATCTTTCGTTTGACTTCAAACGATTATAATTAACAAGTCGCAAAATCAATCGCTTAGAGTTTGCGGGATAAATTTAGAAAATCATTGTGTTTCACATGGGCAGCTATACGTTTCGTGTTCACGAGTTGGGAAAAAATCCACTTTGTTTGTGTTAACGTCAGACCAAAAAACAAAAAATGTGGTTTTCCAAAGAGCACTCCATGAAACGGATAATTTGCGGACAAGTTTAACACTTCGATTCAGTATTTACTTTGGATTCACTTTCATTTTTTGCTTAGAGAAGTTCAACTAAATTACTCTTCATTTTTGTAATGGAAATTAATTCATAACTGTTGTAAAATTAAATAAAATTTTTCCATTCCTAATATAAAACAAAATAAAGAGGCTGGGACCCACACTGATAACCCACACTGATAACTTCCCATCACGTCTGTCGATTTTTCTTGCTTAAAAGTTTGTCTATATGTACTCGTATCAATTTTTAACAAATTTGCGTACTATTTTTTATAGATTTTATTTTTTACGAAAAAACGGACTATTGGATTTTTATATAAAAATTACTGAATATTGAAAACAATATTTTTTGTGAAATAAAATAAGTTTAAGGCCAATATTTTCAATTTTTGAAAAGCTATTTGAGTCGAAAGTAAATTTTTACCAAGTTTTGTTAATTTTTTTTAGGTTTTTGATTTTTTGTACAAAAACTGTCAACTTGATTTTTTTCAAAATTTTCCTGAATGTTAACAACAATATTTTTTGAAAGATAAAAGTAGTTTAAACCCAATATATCAAAGTTTTGAAAAGATATTTGAGTTGAAAATCAATTTTTACCAACTTTTGTTAATTTTTTTGTATGTTTTTAATTGTTTGTACAAAAACTGTCAATTCAAATTTTTCAAACTTTAATCGAATGTTAAAAACAAAATTTATTATAATATATAGTTTGAAGCCAATATTTAAAATTTTTGAAAAGATATTTGAGTCAACAATCAATTTTTACCAACTTTTGTTAATTTTTTTGTATGTTTTTAATTGTTTGTACAAAAACTGTCAAATCGATTTTTTTCCAAATTTTATCGAATGTTGACAACAACAGTTTTTGAAAGACAAAAGTAAATTAAAGTCAATATCTCAAACGTTTGAAATGATATTGAAGTCGAAAATCACTTTTTACCAACTTTTGTTAAATTTTTTTAAGGTTTTAAATTTTTTGTACAAAAACTGTCAATTCGATTTTTTTTCAAATTTTACTGATTGTTAACAACAATATTTTTGGAAAATAAAAGTAGTTTAAAGCCAATATCTCAAAGTTTTGAAAAGATATTTAAATCGAAAATCAATTTTTACCAATTTTTATTCCTTTTTTTTAGGTTTCTATTTTTTGTACAAAAACTGTCCATTCGATTTTTCTCAAAATTTGTCCTAATGTTGAAAACAATATTTCTTATAAGTAAAAATTAGTAAGAAGCTATTATCTCAAATTTTTGAAAAGATATTTGAGTCGAAAATCATTTTTTACCAACTTTTGTTATTTTTTTCCGGTTTTTAATTTTTTGTAAAAAAAAAAACTGTCAGTTCGATTCTTTCAAAATTTTAATGAATGTTGACAACAATATTTTTTGAAAGATAAAAGTAAATTAAAGCCAATATTTTAAAGTTTTGAAAAAAAATTTCAGTCGAAAATCATTTTTTACCAACTTTTATTAATTTTTTTTTAGGTTTTTATTTTTTGTAAAAAAAACTGTTAATTCGATTTTTCTCAAAATTTTATCGAATGTAAAAAATATTATTTTTCGTTGCGCGAAATTGTTTTGGAGATGAAATCATATTTTAGTCGTAAAATTTTGGAGGTGAACATTTTTTTTTTTCAGTATAAAATTTAATTCAAGTCTAGCGTTTTCTTGAGAGCATTTTCTGCATCTTTCTGCCTTATTAACTGTATAACAAAATTTATTTGAAATCGATATCTCTACTGGTTCTTGAGCTATGGACAACGAAAAAAACGTCGCGAACGTACGGACGTACGGACATCTTTCTAAAAATCTTTTATGTCGACTCTAGGGACGTTGAAACGTCAAGAAATTTCAAAATTTTCAATTTGACAAATCGGACCCATTACAATAACTTCCTATGGGAAGTTACAAATATTTTTCTTCATCTTCTAATAAACAAACGAAATGTCAAAAAAAAACCAATCCATCTGGTGGCAAAACGGAGTTCGCCGGGTTTGATAGTTATTATCTAAAAACTGTCCTGGTTCGCATATTATAAAAACGAACCTAATATTCCACAAGAATATATTTAACGATAGAAACCATCCTCAAAATCTTATGTTGGTTACATATTCGAAAGTCCTTATCATAACAATTTGGTTTATTTAAAAATTAATCACGTGAAAGTGTTTAAGGCCATTTTTTGTACATTACACAAATAACATACCTCAACCATAGTAACTTGTTATGTATAAAACATAGATACATTCTAGTTATTTAATTAATTTTACTATTTAAATTTAATCACTTTATTTAAAATACATAAGTAGTACTAAAATCTTATTATAGAATTAGATGAGTTTACTTATGTATTTGTGCTGGAACAACTCCTCCTTCATACGAGAACACTCATAAATTTATACAAATACATAATTCTAAGGACACCTCTCTCTGCCAAGGTGACAAAAACTTAAATCCTTTCAATTATAACATCACACACAAAATGCCAAGTGCCAAATTAAAAAACCAAAAAGAAAGCCAGAAAGGAAGATTACTGACTAAATTTTCTTAAAATTCCCACAAGTGACATAAAATCTCTGAACATCCTGAGAATTAACTATGGTACACTGAAATTGACCCGATTCCTCAACCATGATAAGTGCAATTAAAAACGAATCCTTTCTCCTCTCATACACAAAAATAACACAAAATGAGCAAAAATTTAGGTCAGTCTTATAAAAACAAACTTTCACATATACTCGTAAGGTATAAGATCCTGATTTTCACTGAATGAACTACATGTATATTGTATAAGGATGGACGACAAGTTTTTGAGATGGTGGTCTTGTGGGAGGGATGAAGTTCATGGTTTAATTACGACGACAGGACTTAAGATTGATCACAGATCTACTCTTCTATACTTTACTTCACGTCTTGATGTCTAAGAAGAGACAAGAGTTTCTTTTATTATACATCTGAGCATTTTCAAGTATGTCCTTAAAGCTACTTGTGTCATTTAGTTCTTGGAAGAATAAACTCAAAACAATAGTTTTTGTGCTTTTATTAGAAAAACATTTATTTTTCTTTCCTTATAAAACTTCTTACATATAAAATTGTTTCCTTAGAAACTATCAAAAAGTTGGCAAATAAATAATAAATAAGACCAGAAAAGTTGAACAATATATTGTAGATAGGTTGGTTGAAGTTCATGGACTTGACCAATGACCCTTGTTGGATTTGAACATCTTTTATAATGATGATATTTGTTTTGGATTGTTGATTGTTTTTCTAATGTTTTTCAGTGGAATTCTAGGTCACAATATTAACGTCCTGTTTCATCCACTTTATTCATATTATATTGTTTTTTGTTCCAAAAATAATCGTTGTACAATTTAATATTATCTACTATCAACTGTCATAAAGATTAAAAAACTACCATTTTAAACCCCTTTATTTTATATCCAAAGTTTTCAAAACGCACATAATCATTTTCCTAGAACTGCAGCTACTAAGTTGTTTATTATGACAAAAATGGTCTTTTAGTTTCAACTTGGGAATTAAAGTTGTTTTTTTTTGCTGGTTTAGACTTTCACCACAAAATACTTAATAGCAGTTATTTCAATTTAAACATTGTTTATAGTGAAATCTTCTTTTAACATTTTTCAAAAAGTTAGCAGTCTTTTGTCCAGTAAAACGAAGTATAAAAAGCAACAAGAGAGTACTCATAAATTTATTAATACAAAAACGCTTAGTTTATGTCATTCTTGGGGATTTGAATAACGTGCAAGGAATTTGAATGGAAAAGTACAGGACGAACAAAAAAAAAGTAAATATTACTCATAAATCCTTTTCTTTTTTTGAAAAGTTCTTTTTGTGTCAAAGGCAAAGTAGGTTTAGTGTTGGTTTAGAATAGAATTTTCAGATGTTAAATTAAAATTAAACCATCTTAAGAGTCCAATGCTTACTTCCTTCCTTAGGCACATTGGAATGTATAGAGTTTTCTGTTAAAGGTTTTATCTTAATTTTAGAGCCCTATCAATGACATTATGTTTGAAATTTAACATCATTTAAATGGCCGATGCTGCTTTTGCTGGGTAGCGCGTAATCAGAGGTTCAACCGATGGCATCGATTATGTTGTCTTTGATGGCTGCGGTGAACTGTGGCTGATTTCTTTAGACCCAAGACTTAAGAAAGACCTATGTATAAAGAAAAAGTCTAAAATGGTCACATCTCACGATCTTGAAGGCCAATTCAAGCTGCCTTGACGTGAAATCATCATGCCATGGAACCCCCTAGTACATAATATTGATTGTATCTTCAGCTGTGTGACACGTATTGTAATCCTGTTGAAGCCATATATCTTCGTTGTCCATATTATTATTATTATATATTTTATTGTAGCAGTAATTATTTACATTTTTTCTTATAATTATATTGCACAATTTACAGAGATTTAGTATAACCCTACTTTACTTCTGAAAAAATTACAATTTTATATAAAATTATCACAGTTTAACATAACAAACAAATCGAAGGAAAAAGCTACAAAAAAAAAAACCTTCTTCAAATTTTTATGAAACATGGTTATCCAAGATTGGAGAGAATAGGAGGCTGGGAAGCATCCATATTATCCAAAGGCTATAAAAAGTTAGTGACCATAAAATTACAGCATCATTTTCGAAGAAATGCGGACCAATAACCGCTCTAGCCCAAAATTCGATCAAAACGGTAACCTTATTTGGATACATTCGCAACTCGAGAGCCTAGGGTGAATTGGTGAAGTCTCAAATCATCTTAAAATGTGCTTCATCGCAAAAGATGATTGTTTAACCCCATTTTCGGTCAACTTCTCTCAAAAGTTGAAAATCTAGTTTTGTTAAATAGATTTTTAGTAGAAAACACATTTTTACCAATTCAAGTACCATTTCCTAAATTTTTACAAATTGGATGAATTAAATTAATTTGAGAGATATCAAGAACCAAACATCAATTTTTACCATATTTGCGTAGAGTTTCTTGCATTTTAATATTTTATGAAAAAACGGACTGTTGGATTTTTATAAAAACGACTGAATATCGAAAACAATATTTGAGTCGAAAGTAAAATATTACCAAGTTTCAGTGTTGTTTTTTGGTAAGGTTTTTATTATTTGTAAAAAAAACTGTCAAGTACATTTTTCTCAAAATTTTAACGAATGTTAACAACAATGGGCCTTACTAATAATCAAATTTAGAGTTAAGGTTAAAAAAAATCTCCAGACTTTAGAAAATTCACATACCAATAACGAATTTAATATCCAGTTAAGGCGTTAGCAAAACGTCAAAATTTAATACACGGAAATTCATGTTTAAAGTCGAGCATTAAAAAAAAGTGTTGCCTAAGTGCTGTTTTATGGTACGTAAATTTGTATTTAATACTTAAATCTTATCTCAAGCTATCTGGTCGATTTTCATTGGTAAAGGTATATTTGAGGCTGTGAATGCAAAAGTGGTATATCCCACTTTTTGTAATTGGGTTTGAATCGACTAAAACAAGCACATAAGCTTTGAAAATAGTAAAGTTATACTTTTTTTTTTGCAAAAATTAGATATTCAAGTATATAAAAAATGTATTTCCCTAAGACAAAAAAATGAGAGACAAAATAAGCCAATTTTTCAAAATAAGATTATGCCACATTCAGATTTTTGTTCTAAAGCCTGGTACGCAGATCACGCTAAATTATAGCTTTCATACAAAATTATCTCAAAAATGTAGGTAAAGAATTTTGTATGGGAGCTAAACTTTAGCACGATCTGCGTTCTAGGCTTAAAGTAAAAATGAAGTACTTAATTTAGAACAACTTTATTTATTAGGGGTATTCACGATTCGATGCAATTAATCTAAAAGGTGATTTTTTTGAGGTTAGGATTTTCATGCATTAGTATTTGACAGATCACGCGGGATTTCAGACATGGTATCAAAGGGAAAGATGCTCAGTATGCTTTGACATTTCATCATAAATAGACTTACTAACGAGCAACGCTTGCAAATCATTGACTTTTATTACCAAAATCAGTGTTCGGTTCGAAATGTGTTTCGAGCTTTACGTCCGAATTATGGTCTACATAATCGACCAAGTGAGCAAACAATTAATGCGATTGTGACCAAGTTTCGCACTCAGTTTACTTTATTGGACATTAAACCAACCAAAGGAATGCGTACAGTGCGTACAGAAGAGAATATTGCGTCTGTTTCTGAGAGTGTTGCTGAAGACCGTGAAATGTCGATTCGTCACCGTTCGCAGCAATTCGGTTTGTGTTATTCGACCACATGGAAGATTTTACGCAAAGATCTAGGTGTAAAACCGTATAAAATACAACTCGTGCAAGAACTGAAGCCGAAAGATCTGCCACAACGTCGAATTTTCTGTGAATGGGCCCTAGAAAAGTTGGCAGAAAATCCGCTTTTTTATCGTCAAATTTTGTTCAGCGATGGAGCTCATTTCTGGTTGAATGGCTACGTAAATAAGCAAAATTGCCGCATTTGGAGTGAAGAGCAACCAGAAACCGTTCAAGAACTGCCTATGCATCCCCAAAAATGCACTGTTTGGTGTGGTTTGTACGTTGGTGGAATCATTGGACCGTATTTTTTCAAAGATGCTGTTGGACGCAACGTTACGGTGAACGGCGATCGCTATCGTTCAATGCTAACAAACTTTTTGTTGCCAAAAATGGAAGAACTGAACTTGGTTGACATGTGGTTTCAACAAGATGGCGCTACATGCCACACAGCTCGCGATTCTATGGCCATTTTGAGGGAAAACTTCGGAGAACAATTCATCTCAAGGAATGGACCGGTAAGTTGGCCACCAAGATCATGCGATTTGACGCCTTTAGACTATTTTTTGTGGGGCTACGTCAAGTCTAAAGTCTACACAAATAAGCCAGCAACTATACCAGCTTTGGAAGACAACATTTCCGAAGAAATTCGGGCTTTTCCGGCCGAAATGCTCGAAAAAGTTACCCAAAATTGGACTTTCCGAATGGACCACCTAAGACGCAGCCGCGGTCAACATTTAAATGAAATTATCTCCAAAAAGTAAATGTCATGGACCAATCTAACGTTTCAAATAAAGAATCGATGAGATTTTGCAAATTTTATGCGTTTTTTTTTAAAAAAGTTCTCAAGCTCATAAAAAATCACCGCAAAAGTGTACCGTTGAAACATTTTCTTCCAAACTGACAACGACACCAGACAAATTTTATACTCCATCTTGCGAATCGAAAAGAAGCTCTCGGGACAGTTAAAAGGCGAAGGTACCCATGTTCTATACTCTTTTTTTCATTCCTACTGAAACTGAACAAGAAGCAACGAAACGCGATTATAAACGCATCATTTGATTTAATTGTATTCGCTTATTTTCGTATTTGGGGTCTTACACTGCAGTATGTAATTTATATATTTCAAATGATCGAATATGATACTAAAAAAGGGCTATGGAGAGATAATGTAATATTTGCTTAAATATTTAGTGCGTTATAGTATTACGTTCGTTGATTTTACTTTAAATACGTGCCTAATTTGTTGATTCCGTTTTATATATTTTAGAAATTTATTTCCTTGTGAAAAAGATGGTGTTATAAATTAAAATTCAATTTAAAAGTCACTCCGACACTTCAAATCAATTGTCGTACTAGAATATAATACAAGTACTAAAATACTTGATGTTAAAAAGAACACGGCAATACCGAACTTTGACAGTTTCTACTTTCTTACTTTCTATGGCGAGAACCGAACTGGCCACCTGGGTTTTTAATTTTAATGTGCGTGCAGTCTACCGCTGCAATGCAGTATGCACTGAGGGAACCTAGCAATGCTAAAAAAAAATCTTGCTTCATTCTTTGAAGGCTTCGAGTGTCTGTTGAAAACCTGATAAATGTTCTTTTTTTTGAAGTTAGTGCTGTAACAAACTTTCTCACGCAATTGCTCACAGATTGTTGATAAATGTTATGAAGATCACCTTATAAAAATGAAATTAAGTGGCATTGAAAAAAAACAGACGTGACGTATGAGACAACTACCGGTATCACTTTGGTACGATACTTTGCCCAGGTATCGTAACGAGACCAGAACAATGAGCTCAGGGAAAAGTGCTCCCCCTCGATTTAATCGGGAGGCTAAATCGTCGCTCACAGCTTCGATGATGAATCAGGCATTTTGTTTAGTGAATCTGTAGATACGACTTGAAAATAATTTCAAATAATAAGAAGGGAACTAATAAACCAAAACCCACCTGTAATGACCAAAGGATTCATTTTCATCATATTTCGTAAATGGATCTATCCTTTCTTTATACATTTTAACTTTAAGAGATGAATAAGTTTCTGCGATTATTTCAAAATCTAAAAACAGACCTTCGTCAATTGAACTCATTTTTCAAAACTTATATTTTTGCTTTTGCATAATAACAAAAAATTGATCTTTGGCAGTTCTGACAGTTCAAGCAATTTTTGTTCTTATTTGTAGTAGATTTTGTAATAGATTCAAGGAAAATCTTGAGGCTAGTTAGTGAGAGGGTTAAATTGTTTATTGGTATCATTTTATTAAAACTCATCACTTTGTTTTAACCTTCCACTTAACTAATAGTCGACATTAGCGTTTGATTATTAGTAAGGCCCAATGTTTTTGAAAAGATAAAAGAAGTTTAAAGCTAATATCTCAAAGTTTTGAAAAGATATTTGAGTCAAAAATCAATTTTTACCAACTTGTATTAATTTGTTTGTTTCGGTTTTTATTGGTTGTAAGAAAAACTGTCAATTCTATTTTCCCAAACGATATTTCTTACGAGTATAAGTCATAATCTCAAGTTTTTGAAAAGATATTTGAGTCAAAATTCAATTTTTACCGACTTTGAGTACTATTTTTTTTTTAGGTTTTTTTATACGAAAACTGACAATTTGATTTTTCTTAAAATATTATTATATGTTAAAAACGTTATTTTTGTTGCACAAAATTGTTTAGGGGATGAAATCTTTTTTATTCGTAAGACTTTTGAGGTGACAAATTTTTGTATTTATAAAAAAACCGGTTATTGAATTTTTTTCCAAAAATATACGGTTTGGTATTACATGACAATATATAATATTAACCTTAATTCAAGTCATATTTCATGAGATATTTAAGGTTAACCAAAATGGTCACCATTTTTTAAACTACTATGGTAAAAAAACCACCCACGTAATTTCCTTTCTGCACCTTTCTGCATTCTGCACAACTAAATTTATTTGAAGTCCATATCTCTTCTGGTTTTTGGTCTACACGCACGCACATACATTTTTCTAAAATCGAGAAATGTAAAAAATTTTAATTCAACAAATTGGACCCATTACAATAACTTCCTACGGAAAGTTAAAAATTTGGCAGCCACGACCTGTCAAAAATATATCTGTGATATTTGAACCTTAACCACTTAAAGCTTACACATTTTAAAGAAAAAATAACATATCATTTTTTCACTAACAATTAAACCTCGGACCCGATATTTCTGAAAAATTTTAACATACGGAAAAAATGTTGATACAGAATTTTTGCTTTTGTAATATTGCTCAATTTTTAATAAACATGTCGATGTCAGCATCGTTTAAGCCACGGACATTTAAAAAATTTAATTATTTCTTAAAGTTTGACCTTATGTGATTTACGATGAAGACTACTGAGACTTTGTACACAAGACTAAGAACTTCAAAAAGGAGGCATAAACTAGTTTTAATCTTATTATTACTCATTTCGAGGTCAATTCCTAATCTTACCGGACTATTTTGATACTGATAAGTCGAATTTCAATAAATATTAGTTTTTGTCACAACAGAAATCGTTAGAATTCACAAGACTTTTGAAAATTATTAAGAATTAAGAAATAAAGGGTGTTTTCTTAGAAAATCGAAACAAAAACATGTTTTTGTAGATTAATAAAAGCTAATTCATCATTATTTCAAGATGATTTCTGGAACATGACCGTCCTTGACTTGACAAATTGCGGATACCAAAAGTTTTCTTCAATTAATCAATTATGGATCCTGGATGGATACCTGTCAGCATTGACCATTACGGTCTAAATAGCATCCTTTTTAAAGAAGTACGGGCCAATTACTTGACCAAACCATAAAGCACACAAAATAGCTTTTTGTGCATGTGTTACGATGTTTCAAGTTTTGGTTCACGTGACCGTAAAATGAACGTAGTTCGCGATATGTATTTCGAACCACATTTTTCAAAATAAACTTGGACAATTTGGAAGATTTGTTTAGGGCCAGTCTATCTTGAAATGCCAAACATTTTTGAATTCTGGCCAACATAGTATGTAAGTGTACGGGTAGATTTCACATAAACCTTGAGGCTTTCTTCTAAGCTCAATGAAATCAGTTTAAGTCCCTTAAAAAACATGAGAGGCTGATTATGTTAATATGATTGAGATCGTTATAGAAGATGTATGTGTATAATACTATTGTTAATTTTAGGCTTTGAAAAAATTCGTAACACGAATCTGACACACAGATGAACGGAAACGTGGGACCCATTTTTCGACTTCTCTAATATTATTTTTTTGATTAAAATCTCGAGGTTCGAATTTTTTACGAATGCAATACTTATCATATAATTTCTATGTAAGTAAAAATAGTAATAATAATTTTTTGAAAATTTGAAATGCTGCCCAACATAGAAGGCTAAGTCAAAAGTTTTCTTCATTAAATTCATTGTCAATACTCAATACAATACAAAACATGCTAAGAGTATGTTTCGTGAAAGTTGACATCCTACCCAAACCTGTGAATGATTTTTTTTTTAAATCCAAAAACTTCTCCTGAGTTTCTTTCTTTCAAGTAATACATGGTAACTAACAACCAAAACGTTTTGTAACTTAGTGCCATATTGAATTTCAGGAATGTATGTTTATTTTCTTAAGTATACAAACATATATTTAATACCTGCATATACAAATTTGTATAGTCTAAAATGTAAAGTTTTAAATTCAGTTCCTAGAAACCGTGTTAACTTAAAATTTTCTAAAGCTCAGAGAACTAAGTTTTTGCACTATTCACTTGCAAATATTATGTCTAGGGACTAAATAATAGAAGCTTCCCAAAGAGTAAATATATAAATTAGGTGGAGCAATAGTCCGTTGAGAACTAGGGCGTAGTATGTTTATTTATAAAAAAAAATGTATCAGTAATATGTGTAGGATTCGTGAATTCCTAACAAAAAAAAACAGAGAATAAGAAAAGACCACTTCTCAATGATGAAACGATTCCCGTTGTAATGGAGATAGAACCACTCAACCTAGGCGACGAAGATCAACAACTCCGCCTACTCGACCTCGACAAAGTGAAGATAGCTATATCTAAACTGAAGTCAAATAAAGCTGCTGGAACTGACGGCATCGCTGCATATGCCTGATGAGTGGAATCTCAGCAAAGTATGCCCGATACATAAGAAATGACACCCTATAAATTTCGCCAACTACATTAGTCTCCTTAACATTGCATATAAAATCCTTATGCAAACGCCTGAAGCCGTTCGTCAACAACCTGATAAGTCTTTATCAGTGTGACTTCAGACCAGGAAAGTCCACTATCACCAAATATTCACACTATGGCAGGACTTGGAAAAATTCCAGGAACTTCAAATCGATACCCACCATCTTTTTATTTATTTTAATGCCGCTTATGACAGCTTTCATAGTCAAGAGCTGTACAGAATAATGTTTAGTTTTGGCTACCCTGTAAAACTTATCCGTTTGTGCAGAATGACAAACAAGGTCAGAAAAGATCACAGTGATGCATTTTGTGTGAAAAAAGGTTTTAGACAAGGCAATGCACTGTCATGCTACTTTTTCAATATCGTTCTGGAAAGTATTGTGCAAAAATTAACCGTCAACACTAGAGGCACAATCTTCCAAAGGTCCATCAAATTACTCGGATACGCAGATGATATTGACATAATTGGAAGATCACAGCGTGATGTCAGTGTAGCTTTTTTGAGCATTGCGACGGAAGGAAAGTAGATGGGTTTAGTGGTCAATGAGGACAAGACGAAGTAAATACTGTCATCAAAAAAGGACATTGAACAACGACGTCTGGGACAAAGCGTCACCATGGACAGCTTTAACTTTGAGGTAGTTGAGGACTTTGTCCATCTAGGCACCGCTATTAACACAGACAACGACACCAGCGCTTCTTCAAACGAAAAATAACTCTTGCAAATCGCTGAGTAGAAAAGTCCTCTCTCGAGCATCTAAAATCAACATCTATAAGACACTCATCATCCCGGTTCTCTATTATGGCACTAATGTCTGGACTCTGTCAAAGAAAGATGAGAGCGTCTTGAGATGCTTTGAGAGAAAAATTATTTGTATAATTTTAGGTCCTGTCTGCATATATGGAGAATGGAGGAGAAGATATAACGACCAACTGTACAGGCTGTACAGCGACACTGACCTAGTAAACAGAATTAAAATCAAACAACTTAGGGATTAGATGGCTTGGTTCTGTAGAGCGAATGGACTTGAACGCTGTAGCGTGGAAGGTCTTCGAATCCAATCCCGAGGGACAGCGGCGCTGTAGAGGAAGACTGCGACTCAGGTGGCGCACACTCGTGGGTGAAGACCGCAACCAACTTGGCATGCGACATCGGAGACAGCTAGGTAGGGACCAAGCTGGCTGGATACACATGTTAGTTGAGAATTTACGTGACTTCCATAAACATAAACTTAAAGAAATTTTCCCATAATGGAATTTTTCTTGCTACTTGTCAAAGTATAATAAGGTCAGGATTGTCAGTCATGCAATACCACAAGTCAGAAAAAATTGTTGTTTTTTTGTTGTCGGTGTCCAAAACAAGACCAAAGTGCTTAAAAGGATTAGATTATCCAATATTTATATCACATCAGGTTTTTGAAAGAAGAAGTTCTCGTAAGAAGTGTTAGAGACAATCAAAAACCATTTTTTTAGGCTGCATTGAAAGCATTCCATATTCTGGATGAGCGGTTCAAAAAAGAACCTCTATACTTTACAGTACATATGAAATTGCGCTCAAGGGTAAACTGTTGAACATTCCTGCCAATGCGAGTACTATGGATAAAATGTTTAAGGGGTGAAACGCAACTTGCTAATTCAGAACATTGTTTGTAAAAATATCGATAAAACAACGAGGGAGTGAACCATTCCGGTGTTGGCCTAGATTAATTATTTTTATTTCATGAGTCTTCAATTGACTCTATATGAAGTTTTGAGATACACCTTGAATTTATTGCTTTCATTCTATTGAAAAATACGATTGAAATTGATTTTTAGTGCCAAAACAAAACTTTCAAATCAATTTGCCTTTTACTGTTGAAGACCATTTTAGCATAAATGGTTCAGTGATTCTTTGTGCGACATGTAAAATCTTAAAATTCATTACCATTTTTGAAAAATTATCTGATATTATTTTAAATATTAAAATTGAACATTGAAGAAAGGGATGAATTTTAATTTGGAAAACCATCACCAATATTACTGAAAACAAACTACTTCTTAATGAATGTATATGGCTTCAAAATGCCTGATAGATGTTTTTTTTAATTTTAAAAAAGTTATATTTCATAAACTTGACATAAAATATATTTTAAATAATGCAGTTGAAAAGTATGTACCAACGAAATATTTAAAAACAAATTCTAACCCTGCCTGGTATAATAGAAGGCTTACTAATCTCAAAAATCAAAAGAATAAAGCATACAAATTACACAAAAATAATAAAGAAAATCTAAGTTTACGAAACAATTATATAGATTGTCAGCGAAAATTTCACTATTTAAATAAATTTCTGCATCGTAACTACATTCTTTCAATTGAAAACGAACTTAAATGCAATAGCAAACGTTTTTGGCACTTCTTAAACTCCAAAAGTAAATCTTTTGGGCTGCCTAGCTGTATGAAGTATCTAGACACAACTACCAGTGAAGTTTCTGAAATTTGCAACTTATTTGCGAGATATTTTCAATCTGTTTATTCTTCAGAAACTGTTACAAATTACGATCTTCCATCAGGCTTAAGCAATTGCGTTGACATTGGTTCACTTGTTTTATGTCAGAATGAAATAGAGGAGGCTTTATTGAATTTAGATTTAAATAAAAGTGAAGGCCCGGACAAAATTCCACCTTTTCTACTAAGAAAATGTGCAATTGCGTTATCTCAGCCACTAACAAACATATAATATTTCTTTAGCTACAGGCCAATTTTTGAAAACCTGGAAAATCTCATTTTTATCCCCTATTTTTAAATCGGGATCAAAGCAAGAGGTCACAAACTATAGACCAATCTGCAAGCTATCTGCTATACCAAAATTATTTGAAAAAGTGGTGTATAACAAAATTTCGTATTTAATCCAAGAAAAGATATCAGTATTCCAACACGGTTTTGTAGTAGGTAAATCTACTGCAACCAACTTAACTATCATGGTGAATGCAATCATAAATAATATGGAAAAAGGGTTTCAAACCGATATAATTTTTACCGACTTTGCCAAAGCATTTGATAGAGTCAATCACAAAATTCTACTCCACAAATTACTTTCCTTTGGTATAAGTTCGTCTCTTTTAAAATGGTTCGAGTCTTACTTGACTGGAAGAGTACAAATTGTTAAAATTAAAAACTTTTATTCTGATGATATTTATGTCCCATCAGGCGTTCCACAAGGTAGCCATTTAGGACCTTTACTTTTTCTTATTTTTGTGAATGATATTCCAACAATTTTAAAAATTCTGACTGTCTCCTTTTTGCCGATGATCTCAAGATCTACCGTAGGATTACCTGCATATCGGATTGTAGCCTTCTGCTAGAAGACCTGGTGAGATTGGTAGATTGGTGCAGGATAAATAACCTTCATTTGAACGTAGAAAAATGTCAAATACTATCGTGTTTCAGGATTCTTCAAAATTCAGGAAAGAATTGAAAAAATTCAAAGAAATTTTACACGTTATGCTTTTTTCAAGTTAAATTGGAGAATAGTAACACCTTCTTATGAAACCAGATGCCTGTTGTTTGGAATAAAAACGCTAGAAGCTCGTCGTAAATACTTTTCAATTATGTTTGTTCGGGATATCATTTCAAATCATATTAATTGTCCACCTCTAGCAGCTCTAGTCCATGAGAGTAATGCTCCTCTAAGAATTACACGAGAACGGTTTTTAATTTATGAGCAGTTTCACCGCACAAACTATGGACGCAATGAACCCATTTCTCGTTGCATCAGAGAAAGCAATTTAGTTTGCTCTGGGATAAACTTTTATATGGATTGCACCAGAGAAACTTTTAAATCAATAGTTTTAAACAAAATTAAAATATTGTTATTTATCACACATGTATAACATTTTTTATTATTTAATAATAGATTAACTATGTAAATCAATTAAATGTAATTTGAATTGTATATACCCACCTACAAATATGTAACTAAATTTTTAATTATGTATCTTAGTCTATAAGAGTACAATATGCTCTGATTGATGAAATAAATAAATAAATAAATAAATAAATAAAAGAGTGACTTTGTAGTCAGGTGTAGGTTAAAACTATTAAAATACATCGAAAAAAGGCAATTTGGTTGCGAGAAACTAAACCTTTCTTTGAGCTGTCAGATTCAATTAAGTTCTAAACTTAAGAAACTTAACGAAACACGTCTGAATTTAATCACGTTTTGTAATCAGAAACTGTTTTTAATTTTTCGTTCGGGTGCGTTATTAAGTTTGATTTTGCCTTAATGCTAGACATAAAATTGTGGGACAAAATAATGCTTTCTTTCGATAGGGTTTTTTTTTAAGTGCGTCAATGTTTGATTTTGAATAAAAATTGAAATTATAAAATGGCACTTGGTGCCATTAGAGAGGACAACATTTTTAATATGTTAAAGTTCTTCTTTAAACCTGATTTCCGTTTTTTACAAAATTTCAATTCTATTTAATAAACAATGGTGCAAAATTTTTAACAATTAAGTGAAATTGTAAATCCATTTTTATCAATATTCTAAGCTTTTAAGATGATTTACCTAATTTTAAACGATTTTAATATCTTAGTATCTCTTAACAATTTGCTTAAGTTAAAATCACGGAATGGCTACTTTAACTGTTTGGGCGTGTTTGCTTTGTTAATTTTCACGAAATGCCACTTTTCAGAAACGTTGGAATTTAGCAATTTACTAGTAAGCAAAACAAAAGGAAAGGTTTAAAATTTTTGACTAACTTAGTTGTTAAACTCTTTACAATAGGTTGTTTAAAATTTTGGGCCAATATTTTTAAAAACATCTTTGCAAACTGCAACTCTACCTCACAAACTATAGGTATACAGGTACTGCGAAAACATGTAGACAACTAACAAGCAAAAACATATTTCTTATTTCGTGTTCAAGGATACTGGGATAAGGCAATTTTGGTCTTGGTCCTGTGAATTACTGATTTCTTTTTTTTTGTTGCTGTTTCTTCGTTCGTTGTTTGTTTGGTAATTGATTTCTCGTGTCGCACATAAATTTAAATTAATTTTTTTCTTAAAAGAATAAAGGTGTAGATTTGACGCACGTTCTGTTTTCATTTTATACGAGTGTCGAGTATTCATCAATCTGAGATTTGAGTTTGGGACTTGGGTGCAAAAATATAAATAAGTATTTAGAAAGAAAAATTCATCAAGAAAATACGAAAAAAAAAACATAAACAACATAAAAATGTCAAAATGTAGACACATTAGGTATATCCTTAAGTGCCATTTGTACATAAACATTGTAAAGAAGTAAACACGTGCTTTCATCAAAAAAAAAAACCAACAAAAATACAAACATACTTTGTACTTATGTTTATGTTTTTTTAACAAAGGTTATCCTGGATGTTATTTTTTTTTTGTATTGGATTTTGAGAAAGGAGCGATTACGATTTCAAAAGATGATGTTTATCTTTACACCAAGGGAATTCAGAAGGTAATCGGTGGAAATTTCAATTTAAAAATAAAAATACTTGCACAGATTTGTTATTATTGGTTTAAATATTGAATGTATGAGGAAGCTAAATCAAATCCTAGAATTTTCTTCTGCATAATTCAATCCTATAGGTTTTCTCGTTCGTTAATTTGATGAAAATGCTATTTTGAGTGAAATTTTGAGCTTTGATAAATTATAGTTTAAAGATGCGTGCAGAATGATAATTTCTAAATTCAAAAAAATGTTCTTATTAGAATCGAATACATTACATTTTAACTAAGAGGTAAATTTACATTATTTTGTTAAGCTTAAACTCATAAAGTTGTTAAATCAGTTTAATTTTGAATAGTCCGCTATTTTTGCAGCTGAAACATTTTAAGCTGTCCTCTTTTGACATTTGACAAGTAAAATATGCCATTACCAAAATGAACGAAACAGGCTTCAACAACGCATTTAACGTTTTAAAATAATGCACTAGTCCGAAATTTAGACAGATTGCAAGTTTAAAACAGTCATCTTCTTAAATTTGATATGCAAAATCTACAAAATTACTAAAAATAGAACGATACACGATTGAACATTGTATTTAAATTTTTTTTAATATGCACGCCTACGCCATGCGCGCTTTTTTTCACTAAGAGGTTTCATTTTGAATTTAAGCTATGTCTAATTTTAGCTATCTTCTTCTAACATTTTACAACTAAAATGTACACTATTTAAAATGAAACGGTATAAGCTTCAACAATGAATTTAAAAGTTTAAAATGATACACTGGGGCGTACATACACTTTTTTCCAGTAAGAGGTTTCATTTTAAATAGCCCATTTTTTGGGTAGTTGTCACATTTAAAGCTGCCATCCTTAAGCATTTTCAAGTAAAAACCAGGTCTATATTATTATTGGTACAATTTACACATCACAAATGGTTTGGAATTCTTTAAATTCACATTAAAATTGAGCTATCGAGATATATGTATGTAAGTTTCAACTGTTTGGCTTGAAACTTCGATTATAGAATAAGAATGATTCCAATAATTTGATTGTAAGACACAAGTTGATGCAGTAAAGAACTATATTTTATAATTAAATTAACAAATAAAAACATTATTAACAAAAACATAACAACAAGAATAATATTAATAAACATACCTAAATCAACAATTATGTCGGCTTTGATATCTTTGATACTACTTATTGAACAATTTACATACGATTGAAAATTAGTATAAAATAATAAAATATTAATATTGAAAAGTAAAATCCTAAATACTAGATGTAAATATGTACAGTGTTTTAGCAAAGTGTCGAGACGGTAGAAGAGATCTGGCAAAAGTAGTTATTATGGTGGCTAAGTTTGTGAATAAGATGGCAACAAACTTACATCCCCCCTTACCCGAGAGGCTTCATCAGAATAAGGAATTATTTTACTCTTATGAAAAATGTTCAAGTCTTTCTTTTTTCGGCCAGAATCTATCTCGTAAATGGAATTAGATATCTTTTTTTTTATTTTGAAAGGACCTATTTGCGATAACGGAGCTTTGAAGTTACCGAATCTTGTTTTATTTTTAATACATGTTTCACAAGTCCTACAAATTGTTTTTATATGTTTGTGCATATTTTTGAAGTAAAAAGTTGGTGTAATTGTTAATATCATTTGTTTGAAACCAATATGGCCTTGCGAATCATGTATTTCTTTGAGTAATAAGATACCATATTCCTCTGTTAACCATACTTTCTCTCTATTATTTAAAGTTCTGTACATAATGTTAATTTTTATTTTATAATTTTTATCACACGTTAATCTCTTTTGATCATCCAATATATTTTGTATTGTAAAGTGATTCACTATTTTTATTTGTGAATAATTATTACTTTCATTTTCTTCTGATAGTACTGGATTTCTGGAAAGACAATCAGCTTCTGAGTTGTTTTTTACCCGGATTGTAATAAATTTCAAATTCGAATTGAGATATGTAATTTAAAATATGAAGTAATTCTATGTCCTTGCAGTTTTTTATGTTGAAATTACGTAATGGCTCATGATCAGTGAATATTTTGAATCTTACGCCTATTAAATAATATTGCCAATATAATATGGCTTCTTTTATTGCCAAACATTCAATATATATTGCTCTTTTTGTTTTCTGAGTTTTGTTAAGTTTTCGTGAGAAATAAAATACCGGTTTAACAGATTCATCTTCTTGAGGTTGTTTCAAAATTGCACCAACTCCTTCTATGCTAGCATCTGTATAAATGTATATTGGTTTATTTGGATCGAATATAGCTAAAACAGGTGTTGTACATAAATATTTTTTTACTTTTTCAAAGCTGTCTTTACATTTATCTGACCATACAAATTTTACATCTTTTCTTAAGAGGTTATGTAAAGGTTCTAGAGTCATTGCAGATCTAGGAAAATATTTTAAATAAAAATTTACTTTGCCCAAAAACTGTCTTATATGTTTTCTTGTTTTTGGTTCAGGGAAATCGTTTATAGCAATTAAGTTATCGTTAATAGGTTTAATACTATTATTTGATATTTTATGTCCTAAATAAGTTACTTCTTTTTGTGCAAAACTACATTTATTTTCATTCAACTTTAAACCGTGGTCTTGTAAAGCCTGTAATGTTCTTTTAATATAGTTTAAATGGTCAGAATAGTTATGTGAAAAAATTAATATATCATCTATATAATTAATTGCAAAAGAATCTAAGTTATTATTTCTTATTATACTTGATAAAATTCTTTGAAATATAGCAGGAGCTGATTTTAAACCAAAAGGTAAACATGACCATTGCCAATGACCATGGTGTGTCACAAAAGCGGTTTTGTATTTATCTTTAGCTCTCAACGGAATAGACCAGAAAGCTGAATTGATATCTAATTTCGTAAAGTAAACACACTTTCCTACACGAACAACAAGATCATCAATTCGAGGAAATGGTTGACCTTCAGGAACAACTATTTTATTAAGCTCACGATAGTCAATACACAATCGTGATTTCTTTCTGTTTTCAGTTAATCTTATCGTTGCTTCGAAATTTTTTACAGTACCGATATCAAATTTTTCTTTCGCAAAAACAAGGTCATATTTGTTAAGGATATTATTTAAATCATTGCTCTTATTTTTAAACGTTGAAATCAAGCTCTGATTACATATAAAATTTTCAGGAATACGAATCAAGTTTTGAGTAATTTCTAAATTTTCATTTTGACATAATCGAAACTCTTTAATACAATTCAGACCGATTAACAAATCTTCTTCAAAAAAATTACTTTTTATTATTACAAATGAAAATTCTTTTTGTATATTAAATATTTTTAAAGTAACAGTTACTTCGCCGTGGGCATCTGTAAGACCACTCATTGTTTTAATCATTTGAATCCCGCTTATATTGTTATTCAATTGTAATTTCGTATAAAATGTATAATTAATTAATGATATATTGGCTCCCGAATCGTAAAGCGCAACTGCAATTTGATTATTAACTAGAACATTAAGCTTTATAAGCGGGATCATATTTAGTTTTTTGACTCTGAGAATCTTATATTTACTTACTTTATTTCTGCATACGCTTTCTGAATGAAATCTATTTGAGAAACCAGCTTTCTCACAAATCTGACATGACACGAAATTCAGTTTTTGTCTATTTATGTCTGTTTTATATTTGCTAGGTTGTGTATTATTGTTTGATATAGGATCAAGTTGTCGCAAACTAGACATAAGTTTTTCGATCGTTGTTAATTCTTTTTTATTTAAACTCGATCTTATAAATTTTGGTAAAGCCAATACAATAAAATTAACTTGAGAATTTATGCTAAGGTCTGGATCGACATCAATAAGAAGATTTATCTTTTTTAAAGCAAAATCCAAAAATGGACCATTTAACCAATGAAAAGAATACGCGTAATCAATTTCACTCCATGATTTATCTCCAAATGTATTTAAAAAAGATGATTCCCAAAAATCCCAAGGTTTATTCATTGAACCCGTTTTATATAAAGATGAGAACCAGTCTAAAGCAGGTCCTTCCAAATAAGATTTTAATGTTTCCGGAAATTGTTTTTCATTTATTTGTAATCTCTGACATTCGAGCAAAAATAAATTCAACCATGACCTTGCATTTTGATTTTTACTTGAAAATTTTTCTAGCACCATATTATTTGACATAGATCGGATTGGATTTTCAAAACTAGACAAAGGGTTATTGGTAGTGGGTTGGGGGGTTGTGCTTATTGCCTCTAAATAATAACCACCAAAAACTACATTACCTTCCTCATCCAAATATAAACTTTGCAACTCTTTCTTCAGTGTAATAGTAATAATTCTTAATTTTCCTCTTGTACTAAGGCTCTTCACAGCTCCCTTGATTATGGACAGCTTAGCCAATTCACCATGTTTTTGGATTGGTTGATATTCAGTTGGAAAAGAAAAAATGTCTTCTTGATTCAAAATTTGAATAGTTTTGACGTTAACAATAGTTTGTTTTTCCCGAATTTCTGAAGTTAAACAGAATTTAACTTTTATTTCTTCCATCTTTGTGATCAGACCTTGTTGATTTGTAAGTTTCAACTGTTTGGCTTGAAACTTCGATTATAGAATAAGAATGATTCCAATAATTTGATTGTAAGACACAAGTTGATGCAGTAAAGAACTATATTTTATAATTAAATTAACAAATAAAAACATTATTAACAAAAACATAACAACAAGAATAATATTAATAAACATACCTAAATCAACAATTATGTCGGCTTTGATATCTTTGATACTACTTATTGAACAATTTACATACGATTGAAAATTAGTATAAAATAATAAAATATTAATATTGAAAAGTAAAATCCTAAATACTAGATGTAAATATGTACAGTGTTTTAGCAAAGTGTCGAGACGGTAGAAGAGATCTGGCAAAAGAAGTTATTATGGTGGCTAAGTTTGTGAATAAGATGGCAACAAACTTACATATGTATATACATATGTGAAAAATCAACTACTAGGTTAGGTTAGGTTAGGTTATAGTGGCTGTCCAAGATGGAAACGGACGCACTTAGTCAGTTTAATGGCCCATTGTGATACCACATGAATCTTGAGGCTTCCTCCTAAGCTCAATGGAACCAGTTAGAGTCCCTTACGAAACGTGAGAAGCTGATTGTACCGATATGATTTAGATCGTTTAGATCGTTAAAGAAGAATTCTCCTAGATAATTCTTGCGTTTTCGAGCTAGAGCAGGGCATGTGCAGAGAAGATTAAGAACCGTTTATTCCTCTTCCTCGTCCATACAGCTTCTGCGAAAGTCATTTGAGAATACGCCTAGTCTCGTGGCGTGCTTTCCTAGTAGACAGTGTCCGGTTATGACACCTATTATCGAGATAATATGCGATCTGCTTAGAGAGAGCAAACACCTTGAACGTTTTAAATCCAGTGTTGGCCAGATGTTTTTTGTGGCTTGACACGTGGTGATGTTGGTCCACCTGGTGCCTGCCCTCCTCGCAGCGTCTTGCATTAGTAGCAGTTTACAAGTAGTGATTGGTATGCCAGTACTTGCCAAACGTCCAGTGCCGCAGATGGGGTCGTGCGAAGCGATCCGCTTATACATAGGCAGGCTGAACGTTGGACTTTATTTAACTTATCCCTGTTTATACCTTTCTCTAAAGCAGCCACCATACTGCCACACCGTACGTTAAAATCGGTCTGATTACCGATGTGTATAGCCAATGCTTGATTCTGGGTTGTAAACCCCATTTATTACCAATAGCTTTTTCGCAAGCAAAGAGAGCTACAGTAGCGTTTTTGACTCTTTCCTGTACGTTGCGTTTAGTTTTTTGTCTAAGACAAGACCTAGGTATTTGGCCTCGTCTGAGAATTTTAATTGGATTCCTTTAATGTAAGGAGGGTTGACAAATGGAATTTTGTATCTCCTCGAAAATAAGACCAGATCGGTTTTGTGTGGGTTAACACCCAGTCCACACCGATCAACCAAAAGAATTAGTCTGTCCAAGGCATTTTGTAAGAGTTCTTTTAGGATATTAAGATGCTTTCCTGAAACTGCTATAGCAACGTCGTCCGCAAACGGCTATCACTCTGAAACCCTCCGCATCCAGACTAGTTAGGATTTCATTCACCACTAGGTTCCAGAGGAGAGGGGATAGAACACCACCTAGCGGTGTCCCTCTACTAACGAATCGTCTGCTAGAAGAGTTGCCCAGTTTTGAGTTAATAATTCTGCTAGTAAGCATTAAATGAATTAACTCCCGAAGCGAACTCTCTACATTTAGAGATGTCAGTGCAGAAGTGATTGCAGATGTGTCCACGTTGTTAAAGGCACCTTCGATGTCAAGGAAAGCAATCATAGTGAACTCGTTATGCTGGTAAAAATTGCCTCAAGGATTGGTGCAATTATATAAGAAGCTTTTTGTAATTCGGCTGGTATTATTCCATCTGGTCCTGCAGCTTTAAATGGTTTGAAGCTGTTGAGAGCCCAGCCCTTTGTGATCAGACCTTGTGGATATGTAGTATTTGAACTTGAACGTTTAAAACTGTTGCAAGTTTCGGTAAGAGAACTACCAGGAAAGTGAGTGTCCAATAGTAAGTTCAGCGATTCATTACTTGAATTTGTCCAGGAGCCGTCTGTATTTTCAACAACTAAGTATATTGTTGTTTTGAAACGCAAGCTTAGTCAAGTTCCCTACGATGATGTCTTGAATTTAGCATTCCACAAACGATATTACAACATATGTAATGGGAAGACCAAAAGCATTTCCCTAATTTTTACAAATAATAAAATAAGTCTTCTTACTGAAAAAGCATATTTAAAAACTACTGAAATTACCAAAACAATTTTTGTAACTTCAATCACAACAAATGCTTCAAAATATCCAACTGCCAGCTGATATTTTTTTAAACCTTTAAAAAAGTTTTGCAAAGCCAAATCTCTATAACTCCTATTCTACTCTACCTACCACTTAAACCCATCACAATAAAACACGAATGTTATTGGCTTACTGATAAAATCAAAAATAGTAAGTTATAGCCAAAAAACAAACCCAAATAAATCCCAAGAACCTAACCTTCACGTTCAGGCAACAAAAACACACACATCGCCCTCAACTTTCCCTTCATAAAAAGGATACCGCATACGATTGTTAAAATAGTACCCGGAGAAAGCACAATTAGATATGCTTAATATATTGTTTTACACAAGAGAGCACAATTAGATATAAAAATTTGGTTTGGTTTGCCGAGTTTATATAGATACGCATAATGTAGCTATATATTTTATTATTTTTTATTTTATCCCCAAAATTGCCTTATATGGAATATGCGGCTAAAATCCCTTTTTGCCATTTTGAATTTGAAAATGTGACAACAAATCCACTTTGGAATGAAAATAAAACGTTTTTATTTTCATTTTCAGCAGTCATACAGCCCTCAGTCTTACAACTTACAACCCTCAGCCTTCAGCCCTTATATATATTTATTTAGCTGAGTTCCATTCGGTTTCGTTTAGTGTTTAGACAAGATGAAATTTTTCCATCAAGATTGTGATTTATCTGCGTTTTAAGGCAAAACAGACGACACAAAAAACATACACACAACCTTTTTCCCATTTTAATTTGAAAAAGTGTTTTAAGTGAGCCATCTTGTCGCAAAACAGAAAATAAAACGATTAAATTTATGGGGAAAATTCTTTAAGACCGGCAAAAAAACGATAGATCTAGAAAGAGCGTTTCTAACTGTCACAGATGGTTAACATGATGGCAATGCTGCGATATGGCAATGGGTAAGCATTTTTGGGATGAGCATTAAAATGAAAAGAAACAGAGGAAGAGAGAGAGAGAGTTAGAAAGAAGATATGCTGATGGGGGCAATACTTGAGAAATGAAATTGTTGTTCTATGATGTTATCCTTTCCAAATTGTTATGAACAGATACTTAATTAATTAAATTAAAGGACACAACAAAAATGTACCTTCTTTAATTGTTTGAGAGTGTGTTGAATATACTGACCACATTATCGTAAAGAAGTAAATTATTCTATTGTCTACAAGTGAGATGTTATGTTATATTTTAAATATAACTCAATTTAATTTTTTAATTTTTAAGAAAAGACATTATGCCTTTAAAAGTATTTCCAAAAGAAAACATAAACAGAACTTCAGCATTATGTGCCTTATTTTCAAAAAGAATAACTCGTCGTCACTTATCTCATTTATATAATATCAGTTTTTTATCATTCAATTATAAGTTTCCATTTATTTTTCCATGAGTCTTTCCCTAGTCTATCATCGGTGTTACACCAGCCTCACGGCTAGTTATCACCCATCAGTCTTCCTTCAGACTACTATCAGTTAGTTATTATTATTAGTCTCATATCAATTTCTAATCAGTCTGCCATAGGTGTTCAATTATTCTACCATCATTCTCCGACCAGTGTCACATCAGTCCCCATTAATCACCCATCAGTATCCCATCACTCTTACATCAGTCACCATCAGTCTCCCATTGTTCTTTCATCAGTTTCTCATCAGTCTC
Source organism: Eupeodes corollae (assembly GCF_945859685.1). Classification (NCBI taxonomy): domain Eukaryota; kingdom Metazoa; phylum Arthropoda; class Insecta; order Diptera; family Syrphidae; genus Eupeodes; species Eupeodes corollae. Next base: position 15,572,332 of record NC_079148.1, on the reverse strand, counting down.
CCAATAGTCTCCCATCAGTCTCCCACCAGTCTTCCATCAGTCTCCCATCAGTCTCCCATCGGTATCCCATCAGTCTCCAATCAGTCTCCATCAGTCTCCCATCAGTCTCCCATCAGTCTCCAATCAGTCTCCCATCAGTCTACCATCAGTCTCCCATCAGTCTCCATCAGTCTCCCATCAGACTCCCATCAGTCTCCCATCAGTCTCCCATCAGTCTGCCATTAGTCTGCCATCAGTCTCCCATCAGTCTCCAATCAGTCTCCCATCAGTCTCACATCACTCTCCCATCTGTCTCCCATCGGCTTCCCATCAGTCTCCCATCAGTTTCACATCAGTCTCCCATCAGTCTCCCATCAGTCTCCAATCAATCTCCCATCAGTCTCACATCACTTTCCCATCAGTCTCCCATCAGTTTCCATCAGTCTCCCATTAGACTCTTTATTTTTAACTTCCGATAGTAAGTTATTGTAATGGGTGCGATTTGTCAAATTGAAAATTTTGACATTTCTCGACGTTTCAAGGTCTCTAGAGTCGAAATAAAAGATTTTTAGAAAGATGTCTGTGCGTGCGTGTGTACGTACGTTCGTACGTCCGTACGTTCGCGACGTTTTTTTCGTCGTCCAAAGCTCAAGAACCAGAAGAGATATCGATTTCAAATAAATTTTGTTATACAGATAATAAGGCAGAAAGATGCAGAAAGGGCTCTCAAGAAAATTGCGTTTGTAGTTTTTTTTACCATAGCAGTTTGAAAAAAGGTGAACATTTTGGTTGACCCTAGGTCCAAGATGGAAACGAACACGCTTAGGCCAGTTTAATAGCCCATTGTGATACCACATGAATCTTGAGGCTTCCTCCTAAGCTCAATAAAACCAGCTTGAGTCACTTACGAAACGTGAGAGGCTGATTATACCGATATGATTTAGATCGTTTAGATCGTTAAAGAAGAATTCTCCTAGGTAATTCTTGCGTTTTCGAGCTAGAGCAGGGCATGTGCAGAGAAGATGAAGAACCGTTTCTTCCTCTTCCTTGTTTGTACAGCTTCTGCAAGTAATTTGAGAATACGCCTAGTCTCGTGGCGTGCTTTCCTATTAGACAGTGTCCGGTTATGACACCTATTATCGAGCTTATATGCGATCTGCTTAGAGAGAGCAAGCACCTTAAACGTTTTATATCCAGTGTTGGCCAGATGTTTTTTGTGGCTTGACACGTGGAGATGTTGTTCCACCTGGTGCCTCCTCGCAGCGTCTTGCATTAGCAACAGTTTACAAGTAGCGATTGGTATGCCAGTACTTGCCAAACGTGGTAGGATGGGCTGTACTGTACCGTTCGTGGCGAGTTCATGTGCTTTACAGTTACCTGGAATGTCTCTATGGCCCGGCACCTAGCAAAGGTGAATATTAAACTGTTGCGCAATCTCCATTAGAGATGATCGACAGTTATGGACTGTTATAGAGTTTGTAGAGACAGAGTCCAGAGATTTAATAGCGGCCTGGCTGTCAGAGAAAACACGGATATCAGATGTTGATATCACGTTTTCTTTGAGCCAAGACAAGACTTCCTTAATCGCCAAAAGTTCCGCCTGGAACACGCTACAATGATTGGGAAGGTGGAATGAGAGACTTAATTTCAGTCGTTCAGAGTACACACCTCCACCAACCCCTTCTTTGGTTTTTGAGCCATCTGTGTAAAAATGGATTGACTCATCCTCCAAGAATGTCCTATCCTCCCAAAAAGATCTGGTAGGTATAGAAATCTGGGAGTTTCTGTCGAATTGTAGTTGGGGGATGGTCTAGTCTGTGTGCTTTGGAATTGATTCTAGGTTGGGTTAGGTTGGAGTGCCTGTCCTGATGTCATTGACACACGTAGACCTCAAGGGTCCATTGTGATACCACTAATGAGGTTTCTCATGGGAGAGTAATGAATTTAAACAAACCATTTCGTACTTTTAACAAAGTTAGAGAGACGTTTTGTGTCAATCGTTGCCAGTTCACTGGTGTTATCGAAGAAGGGATTACCAAGAAAGTTATTCCTTCTAATGGAGAGTGCTGGACATGTACACAGAAGGTGTTGGACTGTTTCCTCTTCCTCCTCTTCCATGCAGCTTCTACAGAAGTCATTTGAGACAGACGCAAGAGATTTAAGAGCGGCTTGGCTGTCTGAGAAGATTCGTATATCCTTACAAGATATAACGTTTTCTTTGAGCCAGGAAAGTGGTTCTTTAATTGCCATTACTTCTGCCTGGAATACACTACATTGATTGGGAAGTCTATAGGATAGACTGAGATTCAGTTGTTCTGAAAAGATACTACTTCCAACTCCGTGATCGGTCTTTGAACCGTCAGTATAGAAGTGAACCGCATCGTCTTCCAGGCGTCCCTCTTCTTCCCAGGAGGATCTTGAAGGGATGGACACATGGAATCTTTTACCAAATACCATTTTTGGGGTGGTATAGTCTAAGCGCTCTGGGATAGATCTGAAATTGTCTAAAATAGTTGTATGTCCAGTATTGTTACTGGTCCATTGAGAGGTGGCTCTAAGCCTTGCACATGAGTTGGCAGCCACCTTTTTAGAGAAGATGTCAAGTGGTGTTGGGTTTAAAAGCACTTGCAGTGCTGCGGTTGGTGTTGTGCGCCATCTGTGCGAATTGATTCTAAGAACCTTAGAATTACGGAGTGGCCAATGTTGTTATTAGTCCACTGCGACGAAGCATCGAGGCGAATAGCAGAGCTTGCAGCTATTTGTTTGCTAAATATGTCAAGAGGTGTAAGGTAGAGCAAGGTGGTTGACCCTAAATATCTTACGAAGCAAAAACGTTAGAGACTTGAATTAAATTTTACATAATATATTGTAACGTGATATCAAAGAAGTATATTTTAAAAAAAAAATCAATTTAACGGTTTTTGTTATGATATGATTTCATCTCCAAAACAATTTTGTGCAACGAATAATGTTTTTGACATTTCTGATACAATTTTGACAAAATTGAATTGACAGTTTTTTTTATACAAAATAAAAATCTAAAAAAAACATCACTCAAAGTTGGTATAAATTGAATATCGATTCAAATATCTTTTCAAAAACTTAAAATTTAGGCTTCAAACTTATTTTATCTTATAAGAAATATTGTTTTCAACATTCTAAAAATTTTGAAAAAAATCGAATTTACAGTTTTTGTACAAAAAATTAAAAACCTTAAAAAAAATTAACAAAAGTTGGTAAAAATTGATTTTCGACACAAATATCTTTTTAAAAATTTGAGATAATAGCTTTTAACTAATTTTTACTTATAAGAAATATTGTTTTCAACATTAGGACAAATTTTGAGAAAAATCGAATTGACAGTTTTCTTACAAAAAATAAGAACCTAAAAAAAATGTATAAAAGTTGGTAAAAATTAATTTTCTACTCAAATATCTTTTCAAAACTTGTAGATATTGGCTTTAAACGACTTTTATCTTTCAAAAATAATTGTTGTTAACATTCGATAAAATTTTGAGAAAATCGAAATGACAGTTTTTTTACAAAAAATAAAACTCTAAAAAAAACAATACTAAAACTTGGTAAAAATTTACTTTCGACTCAAATACCTTTTCAAAAATGAAAAATATTGGCTGCAAACTTATTTCATTTCACGAAAAATATTGTTTTCGATATTCAGTATTTTTTATATAAAAATCCAACACTAAGTTTTTTCATAAAAAATAAAATCTACAAAAAATAGTACCCAAGTATACACAAAAAAGTCCTCACTTAGATACTTTTCTAACTCACCATTTTAAATTTGTTAGCCGTGAATTGGTTGTGACAGTTTCAAGTTTTTCGTGCAAATTTTTCCTTTAATAGTTGTGAAATAAGTCTTTCAAGCAATGTTTTCATTGCAGCTTTTCTAACTTTGTACAAAGCACCATTAAATATGTGGTTTTTCCATTAGTTAGTCGCAAATAAATGTTGAACATTTTTTTCAAGTTTCTCATGCAATGTTTTCTATTTTTTTTAAGCCTAATTGCTTCATAGCAAAGCACTCATACAAAATCAGTTAAATTTGGTTTCGTTAAATAAAATTTTGTTTTATTAAACTAGTTTGAATTACTTATTAAAAAATACATTTTGAAACTACTTGAATTCGATGTTTTTCTGTTATTAATTTTAATCATAAGAAATAACCAAATGTTGTCATCAAATTAGAAATTAGTCTCATTTCCAAACACCGTAAAATGAACGAAGTTATCTGTGAACTTCGCGATCAGATTTCGAAACCAAAACTTTATGAACAGAAATTTCAAAACAGTTTGACATTTTCAACTGTCAAACCATAGACAACAACCATCGATACTCCTTTTCCAAAAGCACCCATTATAAGAATTGGAAGGGCATCGTTAAGTATTGTGCGGTATAAATGTTACAATTATTTGTTGTGTACTCGTACTTGTTGAACGTGATTGTTAAAAAATACGTTTTTTTGTTTTCGTAGTTTATAGTCAAGAATCAATCAAACTTAGGGTAATCAAGCTTCCATTTAGTATAATATCAATTTTATCAAGGTAAGCCCATATAATTCAAGCTTTACCAATAAATCAATTATTTTGGTCACTAACGCATAAGCCTCGCAATGTCTTTGAAATAATCATTACACAAAAATTCCTCTTCCATAATGATTATCGTCCAGATTAAAGGCTACATACCTACAACTTGAAAATATATCATTCTTCCTGTATGCAGTTTAGAGTAAACCTCAAATAATGGCTTAACCGATATTCCATTTGGGCTTTGAGGAGAATTTTAGCTTAAATTGCAATATTGCTTACCTGCCAGAAACTCCACATTTAACGCAGACAGTGCCAAAGTGAGGTGATTATCATGCCATCGAAATGCACATAATTAAAACATTCCTCCTTCAGGATTTGGAAAGGAACAACGGATGACAGGAAATACACATCGTAACTGTATGTACTCTAAGGTATGCAAATGAAAGGAAAAAAAACTTAAGCACATATAACAGTCTTAGCAGAGAGATAATGAATTATAGCCAACTTCAGGTGAACACCCACAAAATTGCATCATTCAAAGTGAAGATTAGTCTTTGTATAACTAATAGCTGAAGTGAAGAAGGATCTTTCTAGAAAGATATAGATTTAGAGAGAGAAAGAGAGGGGAAACCGCAACAGAAGCCAGCTCTACAAATAATGGCTTGTTTAAACCCATTAACGGTGATTAAGTGCATAAAAAGATTACGTAACACACGGTTTATATATCCTTTTATTAAATGGGAAAGGATATCTTTGATGATTGGGATGATTATGCATATGTTTCCACAATTCACAGAAGATATGCATGAGTTCTTAATTATGGGAATTAAAGAAGAGTCATAAGTTTTGTAAATTGGATTCTGACAGTTAAAAGATTTCATTCATGGAATTTTTAAATTGAAGAAAAACGACAGAAAAATTATAGAATAAAGGGTGTTTTCTTAGCTGCATAGGAAATTTCAATGGAAGTTGTCTATGGTTGACAGTTTTAGTATTTAGTATTTATTTATTTTCTAGATTAGCTTACACTTTAAGATAAAATATCTTATTTATAGTGTAGCTAGTAAAATGTACAGTAGCTCCGTACATAATTGATTTTAATTCAAGTTTTACATATTTTTACAAATTTGCGAATATAACTTAATCTATGCATTAGTAACGTAAAGTTTAAGTTCCTTTCCCATTTGTTTCGTGTTATTAATACTTTTTATTTCTCGCGGCAATGAATTCTAAATTCTTACTGAGTTGACAAAGAACTGACGTTCAGATGTTCAAAATCAAAAAAAATCAAATGGGGTGGCGCAACAGTCCGTTGTGAACCAGGGCCTAGTGACTTACAACTCTCAACCATTCCTGTGTGCGAGTACTGTTGTCAGGAAAGGAAGGGACCTACAATTTTAGGCCGAATCCGAACGGCTAGTTTGAGAAAGCACTTTTTTATGACAAGAATTACTCTTGAAGTAATTGTCAATTCCTCGCAAGAGGCAGCACCCGCGAAAATTAATTTTTTAAATTAAGGAGGCACAGGCAAGGATTGAACCCAAGACCCCTTGCATGACAGTCCGACGCACTAACCATCATGCCACGGGTACGAAAGCCTGATTTCTTGGGGGTTAATAGACTGAACAGATTAAAAAAACTCACTCATTTTTTTTTGTATAATTTTCTCAAAAACTTTTGATGAAAATGGAAATATTGAGATTAGCCTAAATTCGTCTCCTTTTGAAGTTTTTGGAATGGGTAATACTTTTGCCCTTTTCCATTGTGTTGGGAATTCATTTTGTACCAAGATGGAATTAAAAATATGGGTAATAACGGGCAAGAGCGTTGGTAAAATAATTTTCAAAAACGAAAGGTGCATATTATCAAGGCCTATAGCATTAGACTTAATAGAGAGGAGTGCTTCTAAAAACATCCTCCGCAGTTATTGCAGAAAACATAAATGAATTTGAGTTTGAGGTATGCGATGAAAAGATCTCTTCACAAAGAACGTATGTCATTTGTGAACCATGGTTTGTTGTAAGGAGTTCAGAATATCAAATTGTGTTGATATATATGTTTATGTCAGATTTGCAATTCATAGTTAGTTCAAAAATTAGTTTTAAATTTATTTTGACAATAAAATAAATCGGTTTGCAAACTTCATTAAGTGCTTCGTCCATTTTTCGTTAAATGGCTTCTCTCTGGCATAATCGAATTCATTGAAAATGAGGAATGATCTGTCGTTATAGTTTGTCAGCAAGCGAGATCAATCCTTGCTGACCAATGAACTGTTTCCAAAATTGAATCAGCTAAAAATTAAAAAAAAACCGATACCAACAAGATGCTGCAACTCTTCGAAATCATTTGGGTGACAAATATATTTCCTGAAATGGTACTTACGTTCGTGCGACTTAACACGTTTTGATAACTCATTATTTACGTTTATATTGTAAATCATATTTTAAAAAAAATGCCATGAAATTAACTACCAGATTATGATAATACAAAATTAACTCCAACAAAATGTATGTCTTGTATTTTAAAGTTCTTAAGCTCTAAGAATAACACTCTATACATGGGATACCCTTTTTAGCATTCTCTGTCAATGGGTAACCTTCTAAATCCATAACTTCCAAATTAAGCTGTACCACAAGTGAAAAGGAAAAAAAGAAGACATTAAAAACTCACTAAAATAAGAAAAGTGCGTATACGCCTCAGTGTACCATCTTGATAAATTAATATTTTCTTAATGCGAATAACTTTTTATTATGATTTTTTATTGCAGTAATATTTTGAATTATTAAATTATGTTATTTTGTGAAGGTTAAGAAGGGTTGATTGAAACTTTTACTATACTCATTTTTCTGTTATAAAACAAACTTTTATTCAAGTTCAAACACATAATAATAATCCGCTTATGGCGTAATTTACGCCTTCAAACGTAAACTTGATGTTGTAACATTCTGTTGCACCATCATAAGCTTTATATAGCAAAATTTCCAATTAACTTGCGTCATAATAATAATCAGATCAATATTGATACCGTATACAACATCAGGACATCATAGAGCCGCACATAATCTCCTTATTAATGGCATATATAACGTCACTCACCCAAAATTTCTTCCTTATCGATCTTCCAGCTTTTGGTTTAAGTTTAAGTTAGCTTTGAGGGATAATTTCAATTATTTTATTATACGTCAACAAAATGCACAAAATATCAAAAGAAACACCAAAGACACCACAAAACGAATATAATGACCAAGCAAAAAGGCCAAGGCTCTCTATACGAGTTCGCATGCATAAAGTTCAAGTTAACACCCTTAAAATATATGTGTGTATGTACATAAAAACATGTCTATATTGGCGGATATAATTTGCCCCAATGGGTCCTATTAGCCGGTATATATTTTCCATTGGATTACACCATATTATCCTTATCGCTGTATTCTCGCCAACAGCTGCATCACAAGGATCTTTGGTTAATTTAACTTTATTGCTTGTGCTTTACTTGGCACATATAAAGTTATTTATATGATATAGAGTTCTATAATAACAGCTCCTAGTTTCAAGATATGTACAGACACACATATATAATACCACACTATTCCTTTGGTTTGCCCGGACTAATCAAATAAGACACTTGAGGTGTTTTGTTGTAGTTGTATAGTTTTGCCCAGATTATCAGATGAGCATACTAACTCGCAAGGATATGCTAACATCTTCCGGTCATATCAAATCCAACAACACTAGGTACTAAAAGTCGCATGTATATTTTTGTAGGTACAACTTTCTTGGAAGCTCATGGTGGGTGGGATTAAACGGTGCCGCATTAACGACACGTGAATAATTGATAAAAAAGATAAATGTTTGTAGGGCGAAAGATTGAATTTATATTATTTTGTACACATTATTTTCTATTACAATATCTTTCGTTAAAAAATCTATTTTAAACATCGTTGAATTTTTCAGTTTGGTAGGTAGAAAAAACGTGACTCAAATACTAACTTAGGTTCTTAAATTTCGTTAAGTTAACCTTTGATCCTCATGATCTCGTTTTTGAGGAACAGAATAAGGCTAATGAAAAGTGAAATTTAATTAAAGTTATAACTAATTTCAAAAGAGCAGAGAGAACATATTTTTTGTAATGATTTTCGTTAAGTTTTTAAAAATGAGTTTTACCATTATTTAATATTTTTTGTTAAATTTTACAAGGCTAAGTGCATATATTGATGTTAAAATGGTAGACATGTGCATTCAAGAGGACACAAGCGTCCACAGGTTTTTTCTTAAAACCAACCTCTGTCTATCAACTCCTACACTCACCTCCACGTGGTGAACATCGGGTGCCTAGTACCTCAACTGGAGATTGGGTTCCAACCCCAGTGGAAAGTTGTTGGGGGCAGCAAACCATAGAGGGGGGGAGAGGTGTTTCAACTAAGGCACCTCTCCTTATAGAGGCGGCAGCGAACAAACTCACGAGATGGAATTAACGGTGGCGTCTACAGTTCCAGTAAGATTAAACTACTTAGTGAACACCTTATAGCTCCTTCTCGGCATATTCCGAGCCCAGGCCTGTAAGGAGTGGTTTTATCCTGCTCCCCATCTGGCCCTCCAGTTTGGTGGTTGTGTCATTGGGGTGACTTCCTGGACACGTAAAAATACCTTTAGTTGCGAAGCACCAACAAGCCTCGGATACGGACGGATTCACTGTTGACAACCCACGCAAACGAAATGAGGACAACAAATTTCGAATCTGTACGTAGAATGTTAGGTCCCTTAACAGACCACGTGCGTCTGAAGAATTAGCGGAGGATCTAGACCGCTATAAAGCAGACATCACGGCCATCCAGGAAATACAATATGATGGGCCGGGCAAAAATAGGATGAAAAACTGCAATGTTTAACAATCCGATTACCGATATTTATAAACCAACAGCGGATATTTGGATGCGGCTTTGTCATTGGAGCCAGGCTTAGGCAAGAAGTCTTGAGCTATAGGTGCATCAATGAGCGCCTCATGACCATACGCATCAAGGGTAAATTCAGCAACATTAGCCTGATATGCGCGCACGCCCCCACAGAAGAGAAAGACAACAACACCACGGATATGTTCTTCGAGCTCCTACACAAAACATATGAGCAGTGTCCTAGCTACGATATTAAAATAGTCCTGGGCGATTTTAATGCCAAGGGAAGGGAAGACATCTTTAGTGGAATATTCGGGGAGAACAGCCTGCACGACAACGCTTCCGACAACGGATTCAGGCTCATAGATTTTGCTGCGGGGCGAAACGTCATGGTAGCCAGTACGCGTTTTCCACACCTCAACATCCACAAAGGAACTTGATTTTCTCCAGATCAATATAAAGTCAACCAGATTGACCATATTGCGATCGACGCCAGACACGCTTCCAGCATCATGGATGTACGAACTTTTCGAGGAGCTAACATCGACTCGGACCGCTACCTCGTTGTAGTCAAGGTAGCACTTCGGATTTCCAGACACATGGCAAAACAGGGAGGTGCTGGGAGAAGGTACAACGTCGAACGGCTACAATCGCCAGAGATAGCCAAATCCTTTTCCAACTGAGTTACATGTAACCTCTCTCAAAGTTCTCTGCCGCCAACACAAGGTATCGAAAACCAGTGGCAACATTGCCAAGAAGCAATCAGAGAAGCCGCCTCTGATGTGCTGGGTTTCAAACAGCCACCAACAAGGAACCCCTGGTTTGATGAGAAATGTCGGCAGGCAAATGCAGCCAAACAACAGGCACGCAAAGCGGCGCTGCATAAAAGGACGAGAGCTGCTAATAAGCTCGATGAGCAGAAGCAGCAAGAGGAACGCTGACTTCCCAGAATAAAAAAGGGAGGGCATGAGAAGCGTGCGATCGAAGATGTTGAGAGGTTTAAAAGCAGGAATAAGGTTCGAAAGTTCTATGAACAGGTGAAACGAAATTCACAGGTACCTAAAACTAGAACCAAAGGCTGCAAAGACGAAAGTGGAAACATCATAGTGGAACCGCAGTCAATGCTGAGGATATGGAAGGACCACTTCTGCAGACTGTATAACGGCGACGAAGAACTGAATTCCGCTGTCAGGCAGGATGATCCATTGAACATAGACGACGAAAGCCAACAATCCCGTCCTCCCGACTTAGACGAAGTTAAGAATGCCATATCTAAGCTGAAGTCTAATAAAGCCGCTGGGGCGGAGGGCTTGAATGCCGAGCTCTTTAGAGCAGCTGGAGATAAGTTGGTTAGGAGCATGCACCAACTTATCTGTAAGATATGGTCGGAAGAAAGCATGCCCGATGAATGGAACCTCAGTATTGATCCTGAAAAAAGAAGAACCTCTAAACTGCAACATCGCCTGTAAAATTTTCTCTGCTGTAATATGTGAACGTCTAAGGCCCATCGTAAATGACCTGATGGGTCCTCATCAGTGTGGTTTTAGACCAGGAAAGTCCACAGTTGATCAAATATTCACATTACTACAGATCCTGGAAAAAACCCAAGAACACCAAATCGACACCCACCATCTTTTCATCGATTTCAAGGCCGCATATGACACCATCTACAGGGACAAGCTGTATACAGCCATGTCTAGTTTTGGCATCCCTGCCAAACTAGTCCGTTTTTGCAGGATGACCATGGATAATTCACGCTTCTCCATAAAGGTTGGAAACAACTAAACAGAAACTTTCGATGTCAGACAAGGTGATGCGCTGTCATGTGATTTTTTTAACATCGTGCTTGAAATAATAGTGCAGAGCTCACATGTCAACACTAGAGGCACTATCTTTCAAAAGTCTGTCCAATTACTGCCATATGCTGATGACATTGACATAATCGGAAGAACTCAGCATGATGTCAATTAGGCTTTTATGAGCATTGAGGCAGAGGCGGCAAAAATGGTTTAATGAGGGCAGATCAAAGTACATGCTGTCGTCAAGAAAGGACATACAACACCGACGTCTTGGTCAAAAGGTCACAATCGACAGACGTAACTTTGAGGTAGTCAAGGACTTCGTCTACCTAGGCTCCGCTGTAAACGCAGAAAACAACAGCAGCGCTGAGATCAAACGCAGCATAACTCTTGCTAACCGCTGTTTCTTTGGACTAAGAAAGCAATTGAGTGGTAAAGTCCTCTCTCAAAGGACCAAAGTGTTGCTATATAAGACCCATATCATCCCCGTTCTGCTATACGGTGCAGAAGCATGGACTATGACAAAAGCGGATGAAAGCACTTTGGGTCGATTCGAGAGAAAAGTTCTTCGTGTGATCTACGGTCCCGTATGCATCAAAGGGGAGTGGAAGAGAAGATGGAACGACGGGCTGTACAGCGACGTAGACTCAACCAGAAGCGTAAAATTCCAACGACTAAGATTGCTGGGTGACGTAGAGCGCATGGAAACCATAAGAGGAACACCGCGAATCAGGTTGCGTGCACAAGTGGAAGGTAACCTCACCCAACATGGAGCGCGAAACTGGAGACATCTAGCTAGGGACCAAGCTAGATGGAGAAGTTTGTTGGGTGAGGCCCTAGTTCACACAGGACTGTGAACTAACCACCTTAAGTAAGTAAGTAAGTGCATATATTAATTTCGTCATTTTATTTAATATAAACTATAAAATCACTATGTTGTTTCATATCTCATAATCTTCGTTAAAAATTACTTTCTTCGTTGTTGCCTAAGAATTATTCATATTCCATGTATTAATTTAACGTTTTTCAATCAATTTAATGATGCAACAGTCTTGTCTTTCCAACCTTTTAATTTTTATTTTATAATAAATAATTTTTTTTTTATTATTTTAATAAAAACAAGACATAAAGTATCGTTCAGTTTCAGATAGATGTTCTATTAAAAATTTATATTTAATAGAACATCTATCTGAAACTCAGTCTTAAATTTTCGTTAGCATTAACTATGAAATATATTTTTCGATATGGTTTAAACCAATAAGTTTTCTCTCTTTTTCTTTTTTCGTTTTTCGTTAAGTTTGTATTTATAACTTAAGGCCCTCAGCATTTTATTGTGTCTCTTTTTTGTAAAGTTTTAGTTAAGTTTGTGATTAAAAGTTGTTTCTGTTACTCCTGTAAGTCTTTTATTTTGTAAAATGTTCGTTAAGTTTGTGATTACTTCTTTCCCTTAAAGTTTTCGTAAAGTTTGTTATAATGTCTGTACATTTTTAGGGCGCCAAGATTATTTAACTTTGAAGTGATATCCTTTAATAAATCCACCATTGGGCAATACTTATACCTTACCTATTCCTTTGCATTATAAAAGACCATTCTCAGGCATTTTCTAAAACTTTCAACTTCCGTCAAGAAGGACAACCACATAACCACCAAGCCCAACATAGACATACCATGATAACTATAACATTTAAGAAAGGATAATACTACGTAACGTTGGTATGTATATCCTTTCTTAACGAAAGGGCAACTTCAACGTTCAATTCACCCGCACGAGTCTCTTCTAATTGGCTATTAGGAACTAGAACTATAAGAAGAAAAGATGGAGAAGGAGCAACAGCGTATAGAACCATAGAACCATTTCTGTGGCATTAGAAAAATAAAAGCAAGGCAACTTTGGAGTGTCGGTTGGTCGTCCCATTAAGAGCAATAAATGCGACTTTTCTACTTATTTTTCTGTTGATGCTCTTCTCTGGAAACACTTCAAAAACATTTAAAGAAAGAAACAACAACACAAATCTTGCCTGGGCAAAGAGTGGATGACACTCTTCCTCTGCATTTGAAACATAAATTTTACATCAAATAAATAGAAGTTTTATGAATTTTTACTACTTTTACGTATATGCAGCTTAAAATAGGTACACAACCCTGGCAGGATGAATGAAAGCTTATTTGCAGTCAAAATGACATAAATGTTATGGGAGCCAAGGGATAAGAAGATAACTACATCCACGCCGCCATCGCCGGTTGATGCCTGAGTCTGAACCTGAGCCAGATAAGTTTTGTTGAGAATAAATTTTCTTGATTGGAGCCATTCACACGTGTTGCACTTGACTTGATACATGAAATGAAAAAGTAAAAATTTTCTTTTTTTATAGTTTTCTATTAATCTGGCTGAGTGCTGTTGGGACATAACGAAGAAGTATACTTTGTCAATAACATCACAACATGACTACTTTACCTAACCCTACGTCATGGTCGTCTATGTATAAGAGGAAAACCAAAGCAAAGCTATATAATCTCATATTGGCCATTAAGGGAGAAGTGTTCTTAATGCTGGTGTATGGTAAAAGCAATAATCCGGTTTAGTGTCATATGAACTTTTTAGGCAGGTTAAGAAGGCTTTTGATGAGGGCTTATTGTGTGGCCTTTTTGAAATGTGTACATTATAAATGAGATTTGGAATTGCAAAAGGAACGATGTTTTTCCTCAATATAAAAATTGGATATTCAATATACGCCAAACAAATCTAAAGCATATCTTTGATTTAAGAAAATTAATCTTCGTTAAGTTTGCTTAAAGAATGATTTATATGATTTTTTGACAATTTTAACGAAGCCTTATACCTTTTATTCTCAATCATTAAATTTTGAATAGTTTCGTTCGATTTTTTTGATTTTTTAATGGTTGCCAACTACAGTTGTAGGTCTAATTATAGATCTTTTTTATTTTCGTCAAGTTTTTTAAAGATTTGTTTCTACTCTAATTCTATGATTTTTTATTAAATTTAACAAAATATTTTGTCGCTGTCGTGTTTGACATTTTGTTCTTCTGATTTTTGGCTTCTTAATTTTGTTTTCGCAGCTGATGGAGTTCCTTCCACCTGACCTTAATAAAATCAGAGTTGCCATCACCAAATTGAAGTCGAACAAAGCTGCCGGTGATGACGTTTTATAGGCGGAACTTTTTAAACACGCAGGAGCTGATCTGGTAAAAGGCATGCACCAACTCATAACCAAAATCTGGTCGGAAGAAAGCATGCCCAAAAAGTGGATTTTAAGACCTATCTGTCCGATAAATAAGAAAGGTGACCGCTTTCTCTGCGCCAACAACAGAGGCATCAGCTTTTAAACATCGCCTACAAGATCCTGTCTAGAGTATTATGTGAACGCCTAAACCAATTCACAGATGAACTGATTGGCCGTTATCAATGTGGCTTCAAGCCTAAGAAATCTACCATCGAATAAGCCACATCCTGGAGAAGACCTTAGAATATAACATCAAAACGCATTATCATTTCATCGATTTCAAATAAGCCTATTACAGTGTCATAAGGAACATACTATACCGTTTCATGTCGAGCTTGGATTTCCAAACTGATACGACTTATCAGGATGACGTTGGAGAATTTTCGTTCAAAATCAAAATTGGTAGAGACTCAAACAAAACCTTCGAAACCACTAGAGGATTTCAACAAGACGATGCGCTGTCATGTAGCTGCTTTAATATTGTTCTTGAGATATGCAGATTACGTTTCGAGTCTGAAGAAAACCAAATGGGTCTTGTGGAGTATTCGTATAGAGTAGATTCCCATCATAACCATTGATAGGTATAACTTCAAGGTTGTAAATGAATTTATCTATCTGGGTTCTAAAATCAAACGTAGAATTACTTTGCTATTTGCAAGAGTAAGTTTGTGGCCTAAGTACGCAAGTGCGGAATAAGGCCGCATCTCGAAGTACCACGGAGACAATGTACAAAATCTTAATCACCCCAGAAGCATGAACTCTTTCCCAGGTGGATGAAGGATCCCTTGGTATCTTCGAGATGAAGGTTCTTCGTACGATATATGGACCGGTTTGTGTCGACAGGCAAGATAATATCTTGCCTCCCCTGGGGTTTACCACCTTGTAGTGGTTGGAAGGCTTACGCTTAAATTTTCAGCTAATCACCTGCAAATTTTTATTTCTTAAGTCCTCAGCTGAGATTTTTAAGCAAACTAAGTGGAACCCAAATAACGAAAAATCATGGACAAAACACAACAAAAGGATGAAAAACCAGAGGGGAATACACTGAAACGTTTGCAGAAGTCACGGCTGCCAGAGCGGGCTTTGCCTCTCCAATAGTAATAGGGGAGAAGTCGCCAGTGACAGACAAGAACGCACATAAGGACCAAACTACAGGGAACACAGCAACGACCAATACACAGGAGAAAGAGAAAATTCTTCTCACTCCTTTTTCCAACTTCGGTGTGGAAGATGGAACTAGGATGGGAACACTATAGACTGACGACGACAAATGTTCAGTTGCTAGCTCTACCCTCTTACGATTGTCGACCACTTCAGTTCTGAGTAAAATCTCCAACTGTAAGAAGACAATCAAACGACTTCGGAAAAGGAAATGGGAGGAATTGACAGCAAACGAACAGATACCACTTTTCAACGCTCGTGCTTTCCTAAAGAACGAGCCTCTTATGATGGGGGGCCATGTGCCCAAACATCAGGGGAGGCGGATTCCAAAGGAAACACTGGCGTGGGTGCGCTGATAGGACCGCCCAATCCGCCGATTGATATAATTCAATCCAAGAAAGGAACGACCCCTTCAGTTGCACCCCCGTTTAGGGAACAGACACGCCGTTGCAAACTTCGAAGCCATCTACATCCGCCAAATCCAGTGCAACAACGGGCTTGGAGGATGGTAAGACGGTCTCGAAGGAGATGAATCTGGAGGGTACTTGTGAAAGCAGTACAAGGGGCCAATGCAGCTCTAGCATAATTCCTTCATCTTCGTCAAGCAGCAGTGTCATGGACGTTACTACACTAAGTACTAGGACGACAAAAACGGTGATCGAGAAAAAGACTTTTGGTGGTCTCTCTCTCACCGAAGACATACTACTTCAGAGAAGAATACGAAACTCCTATCCAACAAAGATCGGAACTCCTTAACGGCAAGGGATAAGGTAGTGCTCGAAAATGCTACACGCAACCTTAAGACACTGACAGCAACGAATAAAAACAAAAATTAAGGGACTAAGAACCTGATGAAAGAAAAGGAGATGGTGGGCCATGTGCCTCCTCTGGACCCTGATTCAGTGACAAAAATGTCCAAGAGAACAAGGCAGGATGACATACTTTCGGCCACGAAAAGATCACCCCTGCAGAAAATAAAAAAGACATTGGCTACAGAAGAGACGTTGAAGGCGCTCAAATTCGCCATTGCGGATTTCGGAAATCCCTCAAGACAACTCTTCGAAGACCAATGGCAATTATTGGAAATGAGAATCCTTTATGAGTTAAACGATGCTAGCAGGCCACCACCACTCTTTTGGAACCTCAGAACCATCCATGGGTTCAAAGTTCTGTTCAAAGTATCTCGTTGTGATCTAAGACCTCCTTGTTCTATAATCTGCGGCCAAAAGTACCCTGAGACTTATTCAAACTAAAGTCTGTATAAACAGTTCCATAGGACATGCCCAGATCCTTCATAAAGTTATGGGTCATAGTACTACAACAGACTTTACAATACCCTAACTTGATTTTCATAAACCATTCCAGGCTGCCATATCAAGCAGAGAGGAATGGATAGATAATATACCATACTCCAGTGAGTCGTCCATAGCTACCTATACTGATGGCTCTAAAATGGACACTGGTGTAGAGGCGGGCTTCTATTCTGAAGCTCTCAAGTTAACCGCATCGCTTAGGCTTCCAAACTACTGTAGCGTCTTCCAAGCGGAGGTCCTGGCAATACCACGAGCTGATATCACCTTTTACATTGATAGCCAAGCGGCAATAAAAGCGTTTACTGCAACTGAGATAAAATCAAAGCTTGTTTCATGCTGCCGCGAAGAGCTTTAGGGTCCCAGGCCACAGCGATATACTAGGCAACGAGAAAGCTGATGAATTAGCAAGATTATGGTCAATGCTTGACGTAAGCCAAGCTCAGCTAGTAAGCATCCTTACCTGTTATTTAAAACAGGAAATCTCAAAAAGAATAACTATGAAAGGTCGAACCTTCTTGACACCTGCACTACACTACAAGAATGATCTGGCCCCGTTTTAACAAACAAAGAACGGAAAGAATTAGGCAGCTACACAAGGGATCACACTGTCCCGCACTCTCCCATCAAAGGAAGAATATCCTTGGCAACTGTTTCTTCGGTGATTTAGAAGAACTCTCTAGTACGCCAGGTACTAACATTCTATACTTCGTCAAAGCCTCTAAATTGCTTCATTAACTGAACATATAGGTTTTTCTTATTAGTTTGAGTAGCAATACTCACGGGTATCACAATAGATCTGTATTGATCTAAGTGTGACGATAAAGACATCAACTGTCAGCCCCTTAACCTAACCTAACCTAAGATAATATCTGGCAGAGAAAATACAATCACAAACTATACGAGCTGTACAGGGGCTTGTAACTCAATTGATAGCAAACGAACATTGAAGATCCAGTCCGTAGGGTTTTAAACACTAAGCTTGAAGGACCCGGAAGCAGAGGCAGACCCCAATTCCGGTGGAATGATCAAGTTAAGGCCAACACACGCAGACTTGGTATTCCTAACTGGAGACAGCAAGCTAGTGATCGAGTAAGCTGGCGGTATCTATTAATTGAGGCCTTGGGGCACGATTCGCTGTAACACCAGCTTAAGTAAAATAAGTGAGACATTTTGTTTTCAGGTAATAACAACAAAACAAATTTATTTAATACAGTTTTCTATTTAGTTGATCGTTAAGTTTCGTTAAGATAGGAACCCAATCATTAAATGTTGAATAATTCAGTTAAATTTTAAGTCAGTGTCAGGAAAATAAAAGTGGATATAAAATCATCGTTAAGTTTCGTTCATTATGAATTTCCCTATTTCTGTCTGCAATGTGTTTCTGTCTATCAAATTGTGTGATCTTTATTTTGACAGCTGATATTTAACAATAAACTTATGTTTAATCGTTCTGCATAATAGTTACGTCGCCTTGTTGGAACTAACTGCCTTAAATTGAAGATTTTAATGTTTGGAAAAAAAACGTTCAGCAATGTCTATAAACTTCGCTAACATATTTTTATTTTGAGTAATTTTTAACACCTTGGAATTGTTGTTCTGTCATTAAATGATTAAACAGAAATGTCAACAAAGTTTGGCATTGTCAGCTGTCATACCATAGACAACAACCATAAAAACTTCTCAGGCAGATAAAAACACCCTTTTCATTATTACGATGTGTCTGAGTTTTGATGAAAGCCACAGAACTGAGTTTTTTAACAAAAATGCAAAAGTTGTAAGATTAAATTTAACGAAATACACACCACAATTTATTAAATGGCAACAAACAAAACATAACCTCAAAAGAAAAAATAAATTCCCACTTCTGACTTTTGTAGGCATCGTGTTTGTTTGTTTTGTTTGTTTGCTTTAATTCTGTTTGTTTTATTTAAAGATAAACCTTTCGACCATTTCTCATTAAACACAAAATTTAATTCGTATTAAAATTCGTGGTTCGCTGACGTGAAATTTTCATGAAAAATTATTCATTTCGGAAAATTAGTTTTTATCAACGAAAAATAATGAAATTTTGTTAAGCAGATAGTGAGTCAGGACACAGAGAGTGGCCATCATTTTAATGAGAGAACTATTATAGTGTATTCGCTGTTGTATATCTTTCAAATGTAATTTAATTCCTTTTTTTAAATTATTATTGGTGTATTAAAAATCTAGGAACCCCTCGCTTTGCTCCTTCATCCTGTTGGGAGGTATGAGCGAAAAGTATGTGAGTTGTTTACCATCATGGTGCACGGTTTGCTTACATATGCGTGCATAATTGAATGCTCAAAATGTAAATAATGTCAAGCTCTCTGGCAATTAAATAACAAAAATAAATGAATGTAGGTTTTCGTCCTTTTTGGATTTTTGCCACATCCCGTATTGTGATGCAAGAGAGAGGACATCCTGCTTTTACTCATCCTACTTCTCGACATCGACGAAATTATTTAAATTAAACGAATTCTCTCATCCGTACCACTTGCTGACCACTGAAAAATGATCCTTGATTGTCATTGAATCCTGTCCATAGTGTCCTCGTCCAATCTTCCTCGTTTTAATCCACCCCAGGTCTCCGTACGTCATACTGCTGCTCATCGTTGTTGGCTTTGGCGTTGGCGTCCGAGTCGTCGTCGTTGTCGTTGTCCTCCTCTGATTGATGCTTAATTTTTATGTGGTCAGGTCAGTAGTCGTATATTTGTAGTATGAAGGTATCCAGAGAACAGCAGCAACTTGTCTTTGAATGACTCACTGAAGTCGCTGTCCTTCGGCATACAATTTTTGTGCTTTAAATTTTTAATTACACTTCAGTCATCATCGAAATCAACTCGGCCGGGTTTTGGAATCATTAAATTTGCAATTTTCGGCCGCAACATGGATGGCGCTAGCAGGTATGATGCTTATAGGCAAGGATATGGACAACGACCAACCGACGCGACGACGGACGGTACAAGCGCGCAAAAGTAACCCAGTTGGAGTTTGGATGGACTTAAACGACAATGACGAAGACGGTCGATGACGAAGGCGGCGGCGGGACGAACGGTCTTCCGTTGTCCGTCGTCGTTGGAATTTAAATTGAATTTCAATATTATTGCTGTGCTTAATCCTGTGTGTGTGGTTTCCATTAAATGGAAATTCAATTTTCACCCAGAGTGCAGCCAGTGCAGCGCCCCGTGATGATCATCCTGATGCAATGTGGGTTGTTTATGGCGAGGTATTGGCATCAACTCATGGCAAGGACAATAATTATTGTCGTTTCGTTTCCAGAGTTCAGAGGAGCGAGTTTTTGCCTGGGATTGTGACTTTAGGATCATGATTTGGTGGGTGTCAGTAGATATTGTTGCCTCTACAGTGTTGTATGTATATGGCGCTACAAAGTTACTTCGTTTTTGCGACACAAAAGTTTACACATCTATATCCTACCTTTACTGGCATTTTGTGTAAAATGTATGACTTTACTTGGCACAACAAACTATGGGTTCTATTCTGCTCTGTTCAGGGCATGTCCTGTCGATGACAACGATGATGCCAGGACCACAAACGTAACCATTTGCTTTGATTGATTTATAAATGGAAATGTTTGCATCGATTTTATTGGTTCATTTCAAGCGTAGATTTAGTCATGGCGATGGGATGACATTTCTAAAAGTCCATTTTGTATTGTCAGAGAGCTGAAATTGAAATAGGTAGGTTCCATCACCTATTACCAACCTCCAAAGTCCAAATATAGCACATTCTAACTTAATCATTTGTTCTAGAGAAGTGAGAGCTATATTTGGGGAAAATGGCCCGAATTGGATGTTTATGGCGGTTTAATGATACAGCTACACCTTTGTATAGGTAGAATTGACAGAGTTAGATTGAAGTTAATGGGTCCATATGTACAATAAATTGAACCAGAATGTTTAAAATTGTTTGTGTGACTAATTTCGTTTATTAAATTGACACAATGAGTAGTGTAGATTTATATGTCAATAGTCCTAATTAGTGGCCTACATAGCTTACACTTTAAAACCATTACGGCTTATGTACTCATACGTTTTGTAGGTATTCAATCACTATGAAGGGTAGCATTTGACAAATTCATTTAAATACGTAATTTTTCCGGAAACTAATGCACATATTTCAACTCCAACTCATACTCTAGACTAACAGGGGTTGGGCAGAGCTCTCAGTTCAGTTGTATTTGATTTGAAACAAATAGAAGACTGAAATGTCAAAAACTTTAGAATTTGACATCTGCATCTGTCATGCTACAAATAACACACGTAAAGTTAGCTGAAACAGCTTTTTAACTTCCCATAGGAAGTTATTGTAATGGGTCCGATTTGTCAAATTGAAAATTTTGACATTTCTCGACGTTTCAAGGTCCCTAGAGTCGAAATAAAAGATTTTTAGAAAGATGTCTGTGCGTGCGTGTGTACGTACGTTTGTACGTCCGTACGTCCGTACGTCCGTACGTTCGCGACGTTTTTTTCGTTGTCCATAGCTCAAGAACCAGAAGAGATATCGACTTCAAATAAATTTTGTTATACAGATAATAAGGCAGAAAGATGCAGAAAGGGCTCTCAAGAAAATTGCGTGGGTGGTTTTTTTACTATAGCAGTTTGAAAAAATGGTGAACATTTTGGTTAACCCTAAATATCTTACGAACCAAAAACGCTAGAGACTTGAATTAAATTTTATATAATAGATTGTAACGTGATACCAAACAGGTATATTTTTTGAAAAAAATCAATATAACGGTTTTTTTTTTTTAAATCAATAAAACTGAAAAAAAAAATTTGTCACCTCCAAAATTTTACGACCGAAATATGATTTTATCTTTAAAACAATTTTGTGCAACGAAGAATAATGTTTTTGACATCTGATAAAATTTTGAGAAAAATCTAATTGACAGTTTTTTTATAAAAAATAAAAATCTAAAAAAAAACATTACTCAAAGTTCGTAAAAATTGAATATCGATTCAAATATCTTTTCATAAACTTGAAATTAAGGCTTCAATTTTATTTTATCTTGTAAGAAATATTGTTTTCAACATTCTGAAAAATTTTGAGAAAAATCGAATTGACAGTTTTTTTTACAAAAAATAAAAACCTAAAAAAAAATTTATAAAAGTTGGTTAAAATTGATTTTCGACTCGAATATCTTTTCAAAACTTTGAGGTATTCTCTTTAATTTACTTTTATCTTTCAAAAAACTTTGTTGTCAATATACCATTAAAGTTTGAAAAAAATCGAATTGACAGTTTTTTTTACAAAAAATAAAAACCTAAACAAAAAATTTATGAAAGTTGGTAAAAATTGATTTTCGACTCAAATATCTTTTCAAAACTTTGAGATATTGGCTTTTATTTACTTTTATCTTTCAAAAAATCTTGTTGTCAACATTCAGTTAAAGTTTGAAAAAAATCGAATTGACAGTTTTTTTTACAAAAAATAAAAACCTAAAAAAAAATTATAAAAGTTGGTAAAAATTGATTTTCGACACAAATATCTTTTCAAAACTTTGAGATATTGGCTTTAATTATCTTTTATCTTTCAAAAAATCTTGTTGTCAACATACAATTAAAGTTTGAAAAAAATCGAATTGATAGTTTTTTTACAAAAAATAAAAACCTAAAAAAAATAATTTATAAAAGTTGGTAAAAATTGATTTTCGACTCAAATATCTTTTCAAAACTTTGAGATATTGGCTTTTATTTACTTTTATCTTTCAAAAAATCTTGCTGTCAACATTCAATTAAAGTTTGAAAAAAATCGAATTGACAGTTTTTTTTACAAAAAATAAAAACCTAAAAAAAATGTATAAAAGTTGGTAAAAATTGATTTTCGACTCAAATATCTCTTTAAAACTTTTAAGTATTGGCTTTAAAGTAATTTTATCTCATAAGAAATATTGTTGGTAAAATTTTTAAAAAATCGAATTGACAGTTTTTTTTACAAAAAATAAAACTCTAAAATAAAAACAATACTAAAACTTGGTAAAAATTTACTTTCGGCTCAAATAGCTTTTCAAAACTTAAAAATATTGGCTTGAAACTTATTTTATTTCACAGAAAATATTGTTTTCGATATTCAGTAATTTCAATATAAAAATCCAACAGTCCGTTTTTTCATATAAAAAATAAAATCTACAAAAAGAGTACGCAAATTTGGTAAAAATTGATACGAGTACATAAAGACAAACTTTTAAGCAAGACAAATCGACAGACGGGATGGGAAGTTATCAGTGTGGGTCGCATCCCAGCCTCTTTTTTTAATAAGTTTTAAATGTCATCAGCTAAACCACAATCACGCTTTATTTTTCGATTGTCATGTGTCATAACGCTTGACCAAAGAAGAAAGTTTACTTAATTTTTTTATATTTACATATTTTATTATTCTTTTAAAATCATTAAACAACAGAAGGAAAAAATTAGCTATTCACAGATTCCGAAATAAAACAAACAATATTAAAATGACAACAAAATTTTCAGCTGTCAAAGTGCGAGAAAATAGAAAATACATAGACCAGTTCGTGCGTTGAGCTCAAGCATTACGATATTTACGATCTTAAGCAAGCACAAAGCTTGAGGTGACATTTCAGAATGCCTTATTAGATTTCATTGCTTGTATTCAATATGTCAAATTCGGCACAACTGACGACATGATTGTGGTATAATCTTATTGACAAAATAATGAAAAATAGTGACAGCTAAGTGTTTGTATATGATTGAGCGAAAAAGAAACAGATCTTTTTTTGACAAATCAGTTCTCTGCTCTAGGCTTAAAAATAAAAAGCCTAGGAAGTCTATAATGAGTTTAAAAACACGATCACTTTGTCTCCTTATGATACGACCATGTTAGGAAACCACTCTTCCAAAATGTCAGCTGTGGCACGTGAGGTTTTTCACGTGTTTTTGCAGCGTGTAGTTTTGTTGAAACCACATTTATTCGGTGTCCATATTATCCAACTTGAATCAAAAGATTTTTGCTGGCTGTTGCTTTTGCTAGGTCTAAAATCTACAACAAATATTTTTGTATTTTCTAAAATTAAGCCCATAGAATCCAGCCAATTTGGCAGGAATAGCTGCAACAATATGGTAGAAAACAGCTGTCAAAATAAAAAAAATATAAAGCTAGGTTCCAGAATTCGAGTAAAATTGAAATTGCAAATCGAGTGAATTCATTTTCAGTGTTCTACATTTCGAACGATTTGGTACCTTCGAATTTTTTTCGAAATCACTTTTCGTGAAATTGAAATCAGCTGATATCTGTCATTTGGGAAGTTGTTGAAGTATTTTTTTTTGCAAATTGTTTTCCTGTAAATATTTTTTATTTTTCACGCGTTTAAAAATATAAAGTGCTAACTAGCCACTACAGATTATATAACGGATCGTATAATGAGTGCTGCGTTAATTGTTTTGGTATTGCAGACTGAAAGGAATAAATATGCACTGGAAAAAATAAAAAGACGAAGACGAGTTTGCTGGAAGCTGCCAATATGCCCTCCATTTTTTTACCCATTTGTTCTATTGCTTTGGTTTGTTTTGCAATAAGATCTTCTACGCTATTTCCGCCACCGGTTTGTCTCTTTTTCTTCCTACCTGATGGTGCTGCTGGTAATGCAGGTTCAGTGACTTCTTGCATTGCTTCAGGTTCTTGACTAACTTGTTGGGAGTTGTTGGGCATGGAATTATTGTTATTGTATTCGACTTCATCCTCCACACCGAAATCCATCGTGTTAGGAATTCCCTCAACGACAAGTTGATACATCTTCGGCCTTGTTATGGGATAGCTTCTTCCTTATTGAACTCTTCCAGTCCGTACAAACCTTCAATAAAAAAGTGTAAACCATGATTTTTTTTGATGTTGCTAGTTGTTTATTATTATTTACTTTTTTCCAATCACTCGCGTCCTTCTGCGATGGACCATTGCTGTTGAGCTCGGATTTTAAATTGTCCCACAAAGCTTCCGCGACAACTCGGTCCCCTTTCATAAATCCCCTAGCGAGATCCTTGTGCTGCTCCATAAAACTTCTAAATATTGCTTCCTGCGCATTATTTTTGTGTTTTTCCATGTTTCAAATATGTTTAAAATACAATAAACGTAGGAAGTTTCATTAAAAAAATCATTTTTTTACTTACATTTTTGATCGCGTCTTTTTTGTTCCACTATTTCACATCAAATGAACAAGATCGATTTGAAATCGCTCGGAAACCGATAAAATCGAATTGTGGAACACAACAATTTCACTTCGTTTCGATTTCGATAAATTTGAAATTGAAATCGATAAATCGAATTGTAGAACACCGAATTATATTTTTGATCGATTTCGATTTCATTTCGAGTGAAAGTGAAATGTAGAACCTAGCTGATAGAAACATGATTAATTTTAACTTCGATTTATTGACATAAAATCTTTTTATACAAAATATATATTACAAAGAAGCCAAAAAAGCAATAACTTGTGTGTAAAGAAATCATTTTCTTTGACAGTTCAAAACTTTCTTCCGAGCTGATTTGTGCGTGTGTACGTACGTTTGTACGTCCGTACGTCCGTACGTCCGTACGTTCGCGACGTTTTTTTCGTTGTCCATAGCTCAAGAACCAGAAGAGATATCGACTTCAAATAAATTTTGTTATACAGATAATAAGGCAGAAAGATGCAGAAAGGGCTCTCAAGAAAATTGCGTGGGTGGTTTTTTTACTATAGCAGTTTGAAAAAATGGTGAACATTTTGGTTAACCCTAAATATCTTACGAACCAAAAACGCTAGAGACTTGAATTAAATTTTATATAATAGATTGTAACGTGATACCAAACAGGTATATTTTTTGAAAAAAATCAATATAACGGTTTTTTTTTTAAATCAATAAAACTGAAAAAAAAAATTTGTCACCTCCAAAATTTTACGACCGAAATATGATTTTATCTTTAAAACAATTTTGTGCAACGAAGAATAATGTTTTTGACATCTGATAAAATTTTGAGAAAAATCTAATTGACAGTTTTTTTATAAAAAATAAAAATCTAAAAAAAAACATTACTCAAAGTTCGTAAAAATTGAATATCGATTCAAATATCTTTTCATAAACTTGAAATTAAGGCTTCAATTTTATTTTATCTTGTAAGAAATATTGTTTTCAACATTCTGAAAAATTTTGAGAAAAATCGAATTGACAGTTTTTTTTACAAAAAATAAAAACCTAAAAAAAAATTTATAAAAGTTGGTTAAAATTGATTTTCGACTCGAATATCTTTTCAAAACTTTGAGGTATTCTCTTTAATTTACTTTTATCTTTCAAAAAACTTTGTTGTCAATATACCATTAAAGTTTGAAAAAAATCGAATTGACAGTTTTTTTTACAAAAAATAAAAACCTAAACAAAAAATTTATGAAAGTTGGTAAAAATTGATTTTCGACTCAAATATCTTTTCAAAACTTTGAGATATTGGCTTTTATTTACTTTTATCTTTCAAAAAATCTTGTTGTCAACATTCAGTTAAAGTTTGAAAAAAATCGAATTGACAGTTTTTTTTACAAAAAATAAAAACCTAAAAAAAAATTATAAAAGTTGGTAAAAATTGATTTTCGACACAAATATCTTTTCAAAACTTTGAGATATTGGCTTTAATTATCTTTTATCTTTCAAAAAATCTTGTTGTCAACATACAATTAAAGTTTGAAAAAAATCGAATTGATAGTTTTTTTACAAAAAATAAAAACCTAAAAAAAATAATTTATAAAAGTTGGTAAAAATTGATTTTCGACTCAAATATCTTTTCAAAACTTTGAGATATTGGCTTTTATTTACTTTTATCTTTCAAAAAATCTTGCTGTCAACATTCAATTAAAGTTTGAAAAAAATCGAATTGACAGTTTTTTTTACAAAAAATAAAAACCTAAAAAAAATGTATAAAAGTTGGTAAAAATTGATTTTCGACTCAAATATCTCTTTAAAACTTTTAAGTATTGGCTTTAAAGTAATTTTATCTCATAAGAAATATTGTTGGTAAAATTTTTAAAAAATCGAATTGACAGTTTTTTTTACAAAAAATAAAACTCTAAAATAAAAACAATACTAAAACTTGGTAAAAATTTACTTTCGGCTCAAATAGCTTTTCAAAACTTAAAAATATTGGCTTGAAACTTATTTTATTTCACAGAAAATATTGTTTTCGATATTCAGTAATTTCAATATAAAAATCCAACAGTCCGTTTTTTCATATAAAAAATAAAATCTACAAAAAGAGTACGCAAATTTGGTAAAAATTGATACGAGTACATAAAGACAAACTTTTAAGCAAGACAAATCGACAGACGGGATGGGAAGTTATCAGTGTGGGTCGCATCCCAGCCTCTTTTTTTAATAAGTTTTAAATGTCATCAGCTAAACCACAATCACGCTTTATTTTTCGATTATCATGTGTCATAACGCTTGACCAAAGAAGAAAGTTTACTTAATTTTTTTATATTTACATATTTTATTATTCTTTTAAAATCATTAAACAACAGAAGGAAAAAATTAGCTATTCACAGATTCCGAAATAAAACAAACAATATTAAAATGACAACAAAATTTTCAGCTGTCAAAGTGCGAGAAAATAGAAAATACATAGACCAGTTCGTGCGTTGAGCTCAAGCATTACGATATTTACGATCTTAAGCAAGCACAAAGCTTGAGGTGACATTTCAGAATGCCTTATTAGATTTCATTGCTTGTATTCAATATGTCAAATTCGGCACAACTGACGACATGATTGTGGTATAATCTTATTGACAAAATAATGAAAAATAGTGACAGCTAAGTGTTTGTATATGATTGAGCGAAAAAGAAACAGATCTTTTTTTGACAAATCAGTTCTCTGCTCTAGGCTTAAAAATAAAAAGCCTAGGAAGTCTATAATGAGTTTAAAAACACGATCACTTTGTCTCCTTATGATACGACCATGTTAGGAAACCACTCTTCCAAAATGTCAGCTGTGGCACGTGAGGTTTTTCACGTGTTTTTGCAGCGTGTAGTTTTGTTGAAACCACATTTATTCGGTGTCCATATTATCCAACTTGAATCAAAAGATTTTTGCTGGCTGTTGCTTTTGCTAGGTCTAAAATCTACAACAAATATTTTTGTATTTTCTAAAATTAAGCCCATAGAATCCAGCCAATTTGGCAGGAATAGCTGCAACAATATGGTAGAAAACAGCTGTCAAAATAAAAAAAATATAAAGCTAGGTTCCAGAATTCGAGTAAAATTGAAATTGCAAATCGAGTGAATTCATTTTCAGTGTTCTACATTTCGAACGATTTGGTACCTTCGAATTTTTTTCGAAATCACTTTTCGTGAAATTGAAATCAGCTGATATCTGTCATTTGGGAAGTTGTTGAAGTATTTTTTTTTGCAAATTGTTTTCCTGTAAATATTTTTTATTTTTCACGCGTTTAAAAATATAAAGTGCTAACTAGCCACTACAGATTATATAACGGATCGTATAATGAGTGCTGCGTTAATTGTTTTGGTATTGCAGACTGAAAGGAATAAATATGCACTGGAAAAAATAAAAAGACGAAGACGAGTTTGCTGGAAGCTGCCAATATGCCCTCCATTTTTTTACCCATTTGTTCTATTGCTTTGGTTTGTTTTGCAATAAGATCTTCTA
This sequence comes from Eupeodes corollae, assembly GCF_945859685.1. Lineage (NCBI taxonomy): Eukaryota > Metazoa > Arthropoda > Insecta > Diptera > Syrphidae > Eupeodes > Eupeodes corollae. The sequence goes on along the minus strand of NC_079148.1, from coordinate 15,543,723 downwards.
CGCTATTTCCGCCACCGGTTTGTCTCTTTTTCTTCCTACCTGATGGTGCTGCTGGTAATGCAGGTTCAGTGACTTCTTGCATTGCTTCAGGTTCTTGACTAACTTGTTGGGAGTTGTTGGGCATGGAATTATTGTTATTGTATTCGACTTCATCCTCCACACCGAAATCCATCGTGTTAGGAATTCCCTCAACGACAAGTTGATACATCTTCGGCCTTGTTATGGGATAGCTTCTTCCTTATTGAACTCTTCCAGTCCGTACAAACCTTCAATAAAAAAGTGTAAACCATGATTTTTTTTGATGTTGCTAGTTGTTTATTATTATTTACTTTTTTCCAATCACTCGCGTCCTTCTGCGATGGACCATTGCTGTTGAGCTCGGATTTTAAATTGTCCCACAAAGCTTCCGCGACAACTCGGTCCCCTTTCATAAATCCCCTAGCGAGATCCTTGTGCTGCTCCATAAAACTTCTAAATATTGCTTCCTGCGCATTATTTTTGTGTTTTTCCATGTTTCAAATATGTTTAAAATACAATAAACGTAGGAAGTTTCATTAAAAAAATCATTTTTTTACTTACATTTTTGATCGCGTCTTTTTTGTTCCACTATTTCACATCAAATGAACAAGATCGATTTGAAATCGCTCGGAAACCGATAAAATCGAATTGTGGAACACAACAATTTCACTTCGTTTCGATTTCGATAAATTTGAAATTGAAATCGATAAATCGAATTGTAGAACACCGAATTATATTTTTGATCGATTTCGATTTCATTTCGAGTGAAAGTGAAATGTAGAACCTAGCTGATAGAAACATGATTAATTTTAACTTCGATTTATTGACATAAAATCTTTTTATACAAAATATATATTACAAAGAAGCCAAAAAAGCAATAACTTGTGTGTAAAGAAATCATTTTCTTTGACAGTTCAAAACTTTCTTCCGAGCTGATTTGTGAATTGTTAAATATCGTATCTATTTGACACTTCGAAAATTAGTTTAAGAACGATGTGATAACCACATATTGTTACAAATCGTAATAATTTCAACGTTTTAAGAGCTATGATTAATGATATTTTATGGCCGGGATCAGAAGATATTTTTTTTAGGTTTTTATTTTTTGTAAAAAAACTGTTAATTCGATTTTTTTCAAAATTTTATCAGATGTCGAAAACATTATTCTTCGTTGCACAAAATTGTTTTAGAGATGAAATCGTATTTCAATCGTAAAATTTTGGAGGTGACAAATTTTTTTTTTCAGTTTTATTGATTTAAAAAAAAAAACGTTATATTGATTTTTTTCAAAAAATATACCTGTTCGGTATCACGTTACAATATATTATATAAAATTTAATTCAAGTCTCTAGCGTTCTTGGTTGGTAAGATATTTAGGGTTAACCAAAATTTTCACCTTTTTTTCAAACTGCTATGGTAAAAAAACCACCCACGCAATTTTCTTGAGAGCCCTTTCTGCATCTTTCTGCCTTATTATCTGTATAACAAAATTTATTTGAAGTCGATATCTCTTCTGGTTCTTGAGCTATGGACGACGAAAAAAACGTCGCGAACGTACGGACGTACGGATGTACAAACGTACGTACACACGCACGCACAGACATCTTTCTAAAAATCTTTTATTTCGACTCTAGGGACCTTGAAACGTCGAGAAATGTCAAAATTTTCAATTTGACAAATCAGACCCATTACAATAACTTCCTATGGGAAGTTAAAAAGCTTGCGAAGTCTATAATGATTTTAAACAAACGGTCACATCGTCTCCTTATGAAACGACAATGTTAGGAAACCACTCTTGCAAAATGTCAGATGTGGCACGTAAGTTATTTGACGTGGTTCTGCAGCGTGTAGTTTTGTTGAAACCACATTTATTCGATGTTTGTTGGCTGTTGCTTTCGCTAGGTCTAAAACCTGCACCAAATATTTTTGTATTTTTTGAAATTAAGCCCATAGATTCCAGCCAATTTGATAAGAATAGCTGCAACAATATGGTAGCAAACAGCTTTCAAAATAAAAAAAAATATAGAAACGTGATTAATTTTAAATTACTTCGACTTATTGACACGAAATCTTTTTATACAAAATTTATATTACAAACAAGCCAAAAAAGCAATTACTTGTGTGCAAAGAAATCATTTACTTTGACAGCTCAAAAATTTCGTCCGAGCTGATTTGTGGATTGTTTAATATCGTATCTATTTGACCCTTCAAAAATTAGTTTAAGAACGATGTGATAACCTCATATTGTTACAAATCGTTATAATTTAAACGTTTTAAGAGCTATGATTAATGATATTTTATGGCCGGGATCAGAAGATATGTATTGATGACGTTTTTTTACAGGCCGATCTGCTAAGGTATACAAAAGAAACAAAATAATCAAAATGTTTCAATAAAAGGTCCGTACCGTGCTTTTTCTTAAAAATTTGATCACAATTGGTCACCGTGATATTGTGATTTAACTCCTTCAGACTTTTTTCTTTAGGGCCAAGCAAAAAGCCATTTGGTTAGTATCGTTCTTCAATGTAATTGACATATACCTTCATTTCTACATGTATTCATTTTTCTTTGAAAAAATACTGGTATTTCATGTTGAAATTAATCTTTTGATTAAAACCCCCTGTATTTTGTTTCCAACTTAAAGCTTAACTTCATTACTCTTTGATTTATTAATTTTGTTTGTATAATTTGAATTTAAATTAGATTTTGACAGCTGATTGCGGACTTATTGTTTAATTCATATCTGTCAAATACTTTTCATTCTTGTTCTTGTGTCAATATGTAATTATTTTCTCCAAACTACGAAATGTCATTGATTCTATTTATAGACCAAGAAATATGCAAGTATTGTGATCTTTTAGCAAGAAGTAAAACTTTTCAAATCAAAACTGCGTTAATTCTTACTTCAATTTACATATTTCTTTAGAAAACATAACAATGAAGTCGAATCGTTACAAAAATATCTTCAAACTTTTCTGGAAGTGTTGCTTTTTTATAATAAAAATAAACTGACAACAATTTTATAAACTTTTATACACTAACCCGATGAACTATAAATGTCAACAAAAATAAACTGCTCTTCTTGCACAAATCCTCATTATACATGCAGTATAAGTTTAAGAAAATAAAAGAAGAAGAAAACCATGTTCATTGTTAACATAGTCCACCCTGAGGAAAAATACTGCATTCTCCAGAGATACATAAACGCTGTTGGAAATTCTTATTCCAATATGACATTAGAAAATATGTCAAAAAAAAGTATTGAAGAAGCAAACTTAAAGCAGACAACACTGCATCGCACGTTCTTACTCCTTTCTGGAAATCAAAGAGGCCTCTGGTTTTTTATAATGTCTTCTAATTGATGATCAAATAGTTAACTTTATTATTAAACAGGAGATTAATACCAACCAAACATTTTTAACAAGAATGTAAACTCTGTCTAAAGACAAATTTAAAATGACACATAATTGTCATTGGGTAGGTTCAGACGACATAAGGAACTTGAAAGCAAGGCTAGTTTTTATTATCTAATTGGCCAGCTGCCAAAAATTGTGCTTCCAACTTTATTGGAAAGTTGACTGGAATGCAAGTGAAGAACAATCTCCATAACTATCAAATTAAGTCTACTTACGTCAAAATGACAGTTGATCATGTTTTTTCATTCAACTGAAAGCTGAACTTTATTACTTTATGATTTATTTATTTTCTGCTCCTTGTCAAATTGGAAAATAAATAATTAATATTTTCTTACAATACAAATCGTCGTGGACTTGTAGCTTGTCTGAGGAGTGTTTTGTAGACAATAATGTTTTTAATAGTTTTTGTACGAAGGAATGAATGTAGAGGTTAGTTAAGTAAAGTAAAGTTAGCTTGTAATTTATGACATTTAAAACAGTAACTGGCTGACTTGAATAAAATGTACGTTCAAGTCCTTTATGTTGTCATAGTATGGATGACACCATTAATTAAAATGGAACGATACACGACTCAACTTTAACAATTTCTCTTGTAAATTGCTCGATTTTTAACGCCAAAATGAATCCTTTAACCCTGAACTTGTAGTGAGTAGCTTATACTCTTTTCTTTAATCCAATATCATGCCCTTAAGATTCTTAAGCATAAGATAAAACGCAATAGCAATGCGATAATGATGCTGGATGTTCCCTCGGGAACCTTGAATTCTCAACGTTAACATCTCTTCACCACCGCCAAACTTACAAAATCCCAACACCCCGACCAGACCGCTGATTCTCAAACCTAGATCGGATAAAAGTTATGTACGAATAGTTTTTTTTTTTTTAGTTGTTGAATTTGTTATATATTTTTTTCGTCCCACTAGATTTAAACTTATTATCTATAAAGGGTTTTGAAATAACTAGAAAGTTGTTGTTTCTTTTTTTAATTTTTGTTTGTGTTAACTTTTTCAGTTGCGAGTTTTAACTTTTGTGCTGCTGCATGTTTTCATACATTATATTCCGAAAGTTAAAGAAAAAGTTCATGTTTAATGAATGTAACCATGGTCCTTGTCATCTTTGCCATCATCATCATTATTATTATCATAGCTATGGTTATTCGGCATTTTGTAAAAACAAACATTGGAAAAAGGTTGAAGTTAGTGAAATGTTTGGTCTTTGCTTTAATAAGCTTATGTTTGTGTTAAGCTGACCTTATGGCTGAAAAAGTGTCTCTTTCAGCCTTTCTTGGAAATAAAATTTAGCCGTTATCAAGTTATGAAATTGTAATGCATAAATGAATATGTAGTATGTCGGAAACATGTTTGGCTTCTTCTGATAATCAAATAAATACATCAAAAATATAAATATGTGTAAGCAAATATTTAATGGTTACAATTATTTTGACTGGAGGATAGTAACACTGCCAAAAAAATCACTTTATCTTTTTGACAAAATCTAAAAAAAAACAACTTAAAAAAAAGACAATTCATTCGTTGTTCTAACAATAGTGATTTAAACAGTGTTCAATTACCTCCCTCGCACTTCTGGAAGGGCCTATCTTTTTACCCTCGAGCACAATTTAAGACGTACTGTGGAGAACAGAGCTTCTTTTTACAGCAGCACATCAAGAATGTAATTAATAATCCAATTCTGTTTTTTCCTCTCAACATTTTTTCCAAATTGTAAGAACTTTAAAAGTGTGTTTTTGACAAGAACTATTTTTTAAATATCCATAAAAATAAGCCAGGACTTGAATAATAGGACAACCTGAAAGCCGAAGAGAAATTAATTTTGAGAATTTTCAGGTATACTAACAAATAAATCACGATTACCGAAACGGGTATTTTTGTACTTATCACAGACTGTCCACATAAATTTTTAAGCGATTTATTTCAAAATTGCGGCTGTGCAGGATTTGTAGATGACGTGACCTTTTTTTTTTGAAAAATTGTCAAATAATTGTTAATAACAAATGAACTATTAAGTATAAAAAAATTCTTCGGCATCCTTTGAATATTTTGAGATAAATGTATTTGAAGTCTTCAGTGAATCAGAAGTATTACTTCAATACTTTTACCACTTAAATATTGATATATTAATACAAAAAAGTTTTTTCCTTTTCAAGTAAAGCTTACAACTTTTTTTGTGATCTTGTTAACAAGATTTTAAAACTCCAAAAACTAATTTGAAACACAACAGTTTTTCCTAGAGTTTTTGAATCATACAGCATTTTGTTAATAAAGAATTTTGACATGCATCATTATAAATACAGTAATGTGTTCCATACAAAATTTCGACCACAACTTGAAATCTTCTTTTAAATACTTTAATTATTTCTTAACTATTTTTTATTAGATGTATTGTTATGCTACTCAAATTACTTACTTACTTAAGGTGGCGCTACAGTCCTGTGTGAACTAGGGCCTCACCCAACAAACTTCTCCATCTAGCTCGGTCCCTAGCTAGATGTCTCCAGTTTCGCGCTCCAAGTTGGGTGAGGTCACCTTCCACTTGTGCGCGCCACCTGATCCGCGGTCTTCCTCTACTGCGCTGTCCTGTGGGTGCGGATTGGAAGACTTTCCGGGCCGGAGCATTGGTTTCCATGCGCTCTACGTGACCCAGCCATCTTAGTCGTTGGACTTTTACTCTTCTTGCTAAGTCTACGTCGCTGTACAGCCCGTACAGTTCGTCGTTCCATCTTCTTCTCCACTCCCCTTCTATGCATACGGGACCGTAGATCACACGAAGAACTTTTCTCTCGAAGCGACCCAAGGTGCTTTCATCCGCTTTTGTCATGGTCCATGCTTCTGCACCGTATAGCAGGACGGGGATGATAAGGGCCTTATATAGCAACACTTTGGTCCCTCGAGAGAGGACATTACTACTCAATTGCTTTCTTAGTCCAAAGAAACAGCGGTTAGCAAGAGTTATTCTGCGTTTGATCTCAGCGCTGGTGTTGTTTTCTGCGTTTACAGCGGAGCCTAGGTAGACGAAGTCCTTGACTGCCTCAAAGGTACGTCTGTCGATTGTGACGTTTTGACCAAAACGTCGGTGTTGTATGTCCTTTCTAGACGACAGCATGTACTTTGTTTTGCCCTCATTAACCGTTAAACCCATTTTTGCCGCCTCTGCCTCAATACTCACAAAAGCCCCATTGACATCACGCTGAGTTGTTCCGATTATGTCAATGTCATCAGCATATGCCAGTAATTGGACAGACTTTTGAAAGATAGTGCTCTAGTGTTGACGTGTGAGCTCTGCACTATTCTTTCAAGCACGATGTTAAAAAAATCGCATGACAGCGCATCACCTTGTCTAAAACCTTTTTTGACATCAAAAGGTTCTGTTAAGTTGTTTCCAACCTTAATGGAGCAGCGTGAATTCTCCATGGTCATCCTGCACAAACGGACGAGTTTGGCAGGGATGCCAAAACTAGACATGGCTCTATACAGCTCGTCCCTGTAGATGCTGTCATATGCGGCCTTGAAATCGATGAAAAGATGGTGGGTGTCGATTTGGTGCTCTTTAGCCTAATTATCCATAACTTACAACTAACTTAATGGTCCCATACGGACACTCTAAGCTAAACTATAACACTAATTACTAATGCCTTTCGGCCTTAAGATCTATTTTACTTCAATTTAAATTTTATTTGTTTTGTTTTTATTAGAAAATTTTGAAAAAAACTAATATCAAGGTCCTTTTTTATTTTTACTTACAAACTACTTAAAATAAGGTCCTTAAATAAAACTTAAAAACTAACTTAAACTACCTATTCTACCTATAAACTACTTAAAACTAGAACAACCACAGCAGCAAATCTAACTATCTAACATTTTTGTTTTTCATATTTCGTTGTCTTTTTTTGTTTTTATTTTTTTTTTTTTACTGTTTTTTTTTTTTTTTTTTTTTAATTTTTTTTTTCATGCCACCATGCCTATTCTACTTAAAACTAAACCCTAAACATAAAACAAGTATGTAAGCCGGCCAAGGCTTAAAACCCCATCCCGACTACCCAATATCAAGTGCCGATTGAAGCCACCAAAACTGGTTCTCCTGCTTCACCCTATCAGTTCGGTCCCGTTCGGACACAGCCCTACTGAACCGAAGGAGCTCTGCTCCGCCTTGTGCCATGACGTCCTGATTGTACAGGAGTCGCCTATCCACGGTTCTTCGTCTGACGTGGTAGATTAACGGAACTGCCAATCTATCCTGTATCAGACCGCATCTATCTAAAAAGAGGAATGCCTCTGGGGGAATGAAGCCGCTCAAGCGTGCACTCTCAAAATACTCGTCGTTCGGATAGAACGCCCCGAAAATTAAATTGTTGGTCGAAGACATAGCTCTTGCAATGTGACCTCGAACGAGTTTTATCACGAAATTGTCAATTCTGTTGATTCGAGCCCCGTTGTATAGGACCTCGTTGGAATAGTAATGCACATAAGAAGATTCGGCTGTTCGATATAAGCCGGTACAGCGTCGTAAACACTGCCGCTCGAACACCCGAAACTTCTCCATCTGGGAAGGGGCAACGTTGAACCACACAGGACAACCATAAACGATCATTGGCCGTATGAGGGCCATGTAGCAAATTACTTTCACTCTGGGGTCAAGCCGACTGCTAAAAAACAGCCGTTTCGTCAGAGCAAAGGCTCCTCTGGCCCTGGTCAGAGCAGCATTTATATGTCTGTCGAAATATAAATACTGATCTAACCAGATACCGAGGTACTTCACTACACTTTTGCTCGCTAATGGCCGCCCATGAAGATCAACGATGACCATCTTGCGCCAATTCTTGCACGTATCCCTCGTGGCCCTAGCCAACGGAGTCCGGAACAGAATTGTCTCCGACTTCTGAACATTTATTTTCAGTTTCCAGTCGTCGCAATATCGCTGAATCTTGTCGAAATCACGCTGCAAGAGAATTCTAATAACCTCAACCCTTCGGGCCGTTCTGTACGCAATTAGATCGTCGGCGTACGCAATTGCCTTTGTAAGACTACCTATCAGATCGCTGGTGTAAATGTTGAAGAGGATCGGCGAATTCACCGCTCCCTGTTGAAGACCATTTTTAATTGAGAATGTTGTGGTAGAAGTTACATTGCCACTTTTGACAACAAACTTTCTACCGTTAAGCATATCATAAAGTATATACAACAATGGCTTGCTAATGAAAAACCTGCTTAATTTTAGGTAAAGACCCTCTAACCATACGGTGTCAAAGGCCTTTTCCAAATCAACCAGGACAGCACCTGTGCATTGTTGTTTTGATTTATTCCATTGGATATCAGAAACGAGTTTAGACGCAGCATTAATTGTGTCATGACCCGCCTTGAACCCGAACTGTTTATCCGGAATTATTTTGTTGTCCGCAGTCCACTTAGTCAGAGCCCTATTAATGATCTTTTCGAAAACTTTGCTGATGCTCGGAAGAAGACTTATCGACCGAAGATTTGACGGGTTGGAGTTGTCATTTCCCTTTTTCGGGAGAGGATGAACCACAGCGGTCTTCCAATGCACTGGATAATATGCATTATTCAGTGCATTATTGAAGAGCGTGGTGTATATGTCAATTGCTTCCATCGGTAAATGTCTTAGTACAACGTTGGATATACCATCGACACCTGCTGACTTTTTGTTTTTTATTGAATTAAAGATGAGCTGAAGCTCAACCTTCGTCACTAACAAGGGACTTGGTCCCGTTTGCTCGGCGATTATGGCATTTGCCAAGGAATCGTCATTGAACCGCATGAAACCGCGGTTCTCAGATCGCCATTGTGTCATATCATTTCGAAGGTAAAAGTGATTAAGTAGGGCTCTGTTTTCCAGGTCGTGGTTGGGGCAAATGCTGACATTCACCTTGTATACTTGCTGGAAAGCAGCTCCCACCGCCTCAACTTTTTCCTTCGGATCTTCAATTATATAAAAGTCATCGTCAAAGATGGCTTCTTCTGGATCTATTTGCGCTGTCATGAGTACGTCTCTGTTTTCTTCGGTTCTTTGGAGTTTCAGACTCGGAAGGTCATTGTTGTTTTTTTTTCTGAATATCTTTTTGATTTTAGGGAACATACTAGGGTCGCTCGAATGGACGCTTGTGTCCTCTTGAATGCACATGTCTACCATTTGAACATCTGCTACTCAAATTATTGTATTTATAAATATATTACCACAATATGGTTAAAGTTGGATCCTTTAATTAATTGTTGAACGTAAGGTTACTTCAAAACGACAATTTCCAAAAGATTTACTTTTATGTTAAGATATTGATGACTTAATATGTTAAAATGACAACAAAATTGTGTTTTAGACTTAGTTTTCACTTAAATTCTGAATTTAGCAAAATGTATGTTTTGAAATTGGTTCCCCATAACTTTTTTTTAGTACTTCCACATCATTTCCACCGTCATTTAAGACGATATTCTTTATATGATTTATGCCTTAAGTTTATTAACTCCGGTATAAGTCACTACTTCCTAGACTTAACACTTTGAGCAATCATTTAAACACATTGCTACATCTGCCCCCTGATAAATAATGAAGCTATTAGGAATTAAATTTAGAGGGAATTTTTGAAAAACTGAAAGTAAAATTATTCACAATATGATTTTTTTTAAATATAAGAAAATTTAGGGTAAAGTCAAAAGTCTTAGTTATAAACCAGTATCCAGTTTGTTCCGTAACAAAAAAAAATGGTAAAGTAATCTTCCTGAAAAACATTCCCTACATTTTTAGTATATTTTTGTCTTTTGAACCTTTTTTTAATTTAGTTTTTCAAATGTGTTATTTCTTGTGATTCCATTTTCGTAATTGAAAAAATACTCAAAGTATTGCAGAGAAATGCCATTCATAAATATTGTATTCTATAGTTTAAATCATTTTATTAACAAGAATAATTATTGAATATGGAAGCGTTATTTAAATAAAGCTCACGTAGTTACGAATTTGAACAATTTAATTGTTTTAAATTCATAAATTTAAACGAAATAAAAACTCGAAATAAGATAAATCATTTAAAAATTTTCCGGCTAAAAATAAAACTCACTATATAGGCGAAAAGTAAATTTGTCCAAGTGTTATTCGGGTAAATTTCACAAATAAGGTGGTTTACAAATGCACATCCTTTCTCAGAATCGCAATTAATCATTTGTTGATTTTAAAAAACGTTGAGAAATGTTCCATATTTTATCAGTTTGTTTTCTACCATCTGACCTTTTATTTGTCACTAGTTTTAACTTTGTTTTTACTATAATTTAAAATTAATAGTAATCGTGTTTCCTACACGAATCTTATGCATACAAAACTTATGTTTTCAAACTCTAAATTAGTAGAACACAACATTTGAACTAATTTTTAAGTGAGGGTTATAAGATATTCATTTTTAAAGTTCATAAAGCAGTTTTAATTCATGAAGTAATTTAAAGGGTTTGTCAATCAGAGGCGCGGGTAGGTTTTGGTGCCCCGTGGCAGATTTGGCGCCCCCGTCACAGTGTTTTGGTGACAAATGTCAAATCTTTTGTTTATTATTCAGTTGTTTATGCCAAATTATCATGGCAAATTACACGATTGAACAGAACGTTCAAATGATAAAACTTTATTGTCAAAATGAGTGTTCGTTAGCGCAAACGTTGTTCGCATTGCGCCCATTTTACGGTAGATGTGGTGGCCCTTCACAGTCGACTCTTTGACGTTCGGTGACCAAATTTCTGACGACCGGTTCAGTAAACAAACAGCCAACACCCGTTCGTTCAAGGAACGCAAGATCACCCGGGAAAGTGTACAGCAGAACCCGATGCAGTCTATTCCTCGTCGTGCACAAGATCTCGGCATTTTGCAGACTTCAACTTGGCGAATTTTGCGTGGGGACTTGGGCATACACCCGTACAAGATCCAACTGACTCAAAGTTTTTCTCTTTTGAGAAACCACCAACCTAAAGTCTTAAGATGTATGTCAGACGTATTAGAAGCTTTTCAATTCATTATTCTAAAAACCATAATAACGAAGTGCCTTGAAGAGTTAAAAGGAACGTTTTTTTACTCAAAACTTTCTGAGGCGATATTTTTTGTGCTAAAAACTTTTGTAATGCTTCTTCTCTTTGGATTACTCTTGTAAGATTTGTAAATTCCTCTCAAGAATCAGTATAATTAAAAACAAAAACTTTAGGTGGCAAATTGAAGGATTGAATCTAATACCCTTGGCATAACAGTCCTTCACGCTAAATAACCTACATACTAAGTTACCTACTCCTTTACACTAAATTATTTACATATGTTTTAAAATAATTGCTTCTTATTAAATAAGAAAAATTGAAACTTAGAACACGGATATTGACTCTATTTTACATTTGGAAACAAAAATTAAATCAATATTCATATGTGTGTAGAAAGATAAATATAAGTTTTAAAACCCCAATTTTAATATTTGAAACAATTTTAATTTAATTTTGAGTGAAATGGACATATGTACATATCTGATAGTCTAAGATCCAATGAAAAAAGTCAAGATGTAAGTCTCAACGGACTGTTTCGCCACCTAATTTAAATTAATAATTATAAGGCATATCAAAAGATAGTCTTGCGAGTCTAGAACAAAGACCAAAGGATTAAAATATTAATTCAGATTTTACAAAAAAAGTTGCAAACTTCATCTAACCAGGTTTTTAAGATGCCCCTTATTTTCAAATTTTATGCAAATTAAACTTCAAATTTTTCTAATCTTGCAATTATCTTATGACACTTTTCAAATTTTATCATATTCAATTTCACCTGTATACGAGTGTCAATTGAAAAGTTTCCGACTTAACAATGATCCAACACATTTTTTTTTTTATATACAATTCTCCCAGCGATGCTCCTCTCTCTCTAAACCTTCCAAAGTACCCAGCTTTTTTCAGATGAGACTTCAAAATGAAGTCCTTGGGGTCTTGATGTGGTAAGTAAGGTGAAAGGTATGAAACAGGATGTATTTGTGGAACAGGATTTTTTGCAAATGTGGCCATTTTTTGTCCTTAACTTGTGAATAACTTGAGGAATAACGCTCCTATAATGGTTTTTTCTTTTTGAAGGAAATTACAGTGACTCCATGACTATCCAAAAAAGAGTCACTATCACTCTCATAACCGAAAAAACTGTTTTTACTTTTTTCTGAGTCGTGTCTCGTATGCCGTTTTGCAGTCCACTGCTTTGAATCTATTTTTAATTCGGATCTATAATGGTGTGTCATCTACAGTAATGACAGTAACCATAGGAATTTATTCCATCTACACTGCTCTAGCATAGCTTTGGAAACATTAATTTCATCAAGTTTTTGGTCTAATCGTGACACTTAACGCTTTCTCATGCCTAAATTTTGATTTAATACGTCAAACACGTTCTTCGGTCATTTTCAGAAACTCTGCTATCCCTCTCACTTAAATATTCCACGGTCGTCTTAAACCATTTATTGTACTTTAGCATTACTATCGTTGGATGTACCAAAGGTTAAATTCACAAACTTCAAATACGTTGGTATTGATTAGTCATCACTGCTTTTTTGCGATGCTGATTGACAAAAAGTTTTACTTATAAAAACAAATTTTGTTTTATGATGGATGTGATACTAATAAAAACTCTTATTGTAATTAAAACCTGCAGCAACACATTTTATCTCCTTTAAAACTTTTCCCCACAATACTGACTTTGATTTTCTGCCGGCAATATATTCACCTTCTTATTTTAATCTGGTTTCTATTAACAGTTAAACTTTTGCTCTGGTAAAATAATCTCTAATAATATAATTTAGAATTTGATTAAATACTTTTCATTGTATTTTTCCACAATTTTTGCTCCAAACAGCGCCCGCATCAACAATTAATCAAGAAAATTCTTGATGCTTTTTTAACTTCCCAAAGAAAGTTATTGTAATGGGTCCGATTTGTCAAATTGAAAATTTTGAAATTTCTCCACGTTTCAAGGTCCCTGGAGTTGAAATAAAAGATTTTTAGAAAGATGTCTGTGCGTGCGTGTGTACGTACGTTCGTACTTCCGTACGTTCGCGACGTTTTTTTCGTCGTCCATATCTCAAAAACCAGAAAAGATATCGACTTCAAATAAATTTTATTATATAGATAATAAGGCAGAAAGATGCAGAAAGGGCCCTCAAGAAAATTGTGTGGGCGGTTTTTTTACCATAGCAGTTTAAAAAAAGGTGAACATTCTGGTTAACCATTAACATCTTACGACCCAAAAAGGATAGAGACTTGGATTAAATTGTATATAATATATTGTAACGTGATACCAAATAAAAAAAAAACGATTTTGTGCAAACAAAAATAAATTTTTTGTAACATCTGGTAAAATTTTGAGGAAAATCTAATTAACAGTTTTTTACAAAAAAAAAAAAACTAAAAACAAAAAACAATACTAAAACTTTGTAAAAATGTACTTTCGAATCAAATAGCTTTCCAAAAAAATAGTAATGGCGTATTAACTAAAGATTTCAGCTTCGAATCTGCAAGTGACCACCAATTACGCTCCGACAGAATCAATCTTTGGTTAATCAAAGGCCTAGCTGTCGAGAGCGCAAACCTTTAGGCAAGTTAAAATATAATGCTACCGAGTGGATTATGAGCAAACTTATGCTCCCGTGGCGAGGTTAGCAGCAATACGGACCGTTATATCAGTGGCTATTTACAAAGACTACATAATAAGTCAAATGGACGTAAAGACAGCGTTTCTGAATGGTGAGCTAAACGAAATTGTTTACATGATGGTTCCGGAAGGCATGAAGGCAGACAGTGGTATGGTCTGTGAACTGCAGAAAGCTCTATATGGACTGAAGCAGTCACCTCTATGTTGGTATAGAAGATTCAACGACGCTGCTGTTAAAATTGGTTTTTCGAGATCTAAGCATGACTATTGCGTTTACACCAGACACCACAAAGGGTATGTTACGTATTTGGTTTAATATGTTGATGACCGAAAATATAGAGCAACATAATAATGTTAAAAAACTGCTAACAAGTGAATTCGAAATGAAAGAGAGTGCAAATTTCGAACAATTCCTTGGCATAGGAATAACATATAAAAAGGAGGAATCACAATTTTGCATGTCGCAGAAAAAGGCAATCAATGATTTGCTTGTGTATATGAAGATGTCTGACTGCAATGGTGTGTCTACTCCGATGGACGTTTCAACTCGATTAAAAAGGTTAGACGCTGATAAAGGGATCAATGTACCTTACAGAGAGCTAATTGGAAAAGTCATGTACTTAATGTTGTGCAGTAGACCCGATGTATGCTTTGCAATTTCTCAGCTCAGTCGATATCAAGATTCTCCAGGCGTTGAGCATTAGCAAAGTGCTAAAAGATTGGTAAGATACCTTAAATCAACAAAAGATTATGAATTAGTTTACAGAAAAAAATGGATGCGGAACCTTTAGTTGGTTTTGCCGATGCAGACTATGCTTCCGATGAGAATGAATGGAAATCCACAAGTGGGTTCTTGTATTTGGCAACACAGTAAGCTGGACATCAAAAAGCAGCAAGTTGTGGCCTGCTCCACAAGGGAATCACAATATGTGGCCTTAGCTGTGGCTGTGCAAGAAGGTGTATGGTTACGAGGACTGCTATATGATTTACTTATTGAAGTAAGAACAATTCCAATTTTGGAGGACAACCAAAGCTGCATCAAAATGGCCATCAATATGGAAAACAAACGAGTAAAACATATAGATGTAAAACACCATTTTATCAGACAAAAATAAGAAGAAGGTGATGTTTCTTTGCACTATGTGAGTACTGAAGTTCAAGAAGCCGACATCCTGACGAAGGCGCTTCCGCAACAACAGTTCCGAAGTTCCGAGAAGGGGTGTAGTAGTATAGGCGGTACAATTAGAAAGAGATCGCCATATGTATAGAGTCAAACTAAAAATAAAAGCTTGTATGAATTATTTAATTTGTATTTTAGTCTTCATCTTGAAGCCGTTCAAAAAAAGTCACTTTCGCTTTTCTTTAATTAAGTTGTCGAGTCTTATTTTAAAAGGATCTATATTATCTTTAAACTTTTTATTATATTATAAAAAAAATAAAATCTACAAAAAATAGTTCGCAAATTTGGTAAAAATTGATCTTCGCTTCTAGATATCTCTCAAAAAATTCATTCATCGATTTTGTAAAAATTTAAGAAATGCTGCTGTAATTGGTTAAAATTTTTAAAAATCTATTTAACAAAACTGGATTTTCAAACTAAACTATTTCTTTATATGAAAAATATTGTTGGTAATTTAAAAATTTGTAAGAATAATTCAACTGACAACTTTTTTAACTGAACACGAAAACCTACAAACTTTTGAGCAAGACAAATAGACAGACGGGATGGGAAGTTATCAGTGTGGGTCGTATCCCAGCATCTTTTTAATTTTTAGTTATTTATTTTTTTAGTTAGTTCCACCTTTTTTTTTTCAGGGTGAGGTAGAAAACATTTCAAGTGACCTTCGTACTTTCGCTTATTTTTGTTTTGTGAGAGACTTAATTAAAATTTAACTATCAACTCTGTTTCGATTGTCAAATATCAATTTATCAACTGACTTATTCGCCAGGTTAACGAAAAATACCCCTTTGGCTAGCTCTGCCGTGGGTTCTTGAACCTAGAATCTTTTGCAATGTATTTGATAAATATAGAAACTCGTTCTTTTAAAATGCAACTTATTGAGAAGTTAAGTCATTGATTTTTGTTAAATTACAAAATCACAACTGTCTGGAACAATTGTCAATTATTTAAGCTTTTATCAAATGGCTACTTATATCTAAAATGTCGATATTAATCAATTATCAATTGATATTTGAAACCCTCAATATGAATGAATATTAAATGTTTATATATCCTCAAATAAAAACAACACACATTATTACGTGTATATTATTCTTACAGCAAAAATTTTAATAACAAAATAATACATTCTCCATGGTGTGTTAACCCATTCGTGTTTGTCTTTCTTTTATCGTTTTACACTTTTGTTTTAAATATTTAAAAATAAACAATTACACAAGTGTTTACATGCTGGGATCATTGTTGTTGTTATATAATTAATAATTTATTTATTTATGTATATTAGTTAATATTACCCATAATGAATATTTTTATTTAAATGTAAATATAAATAGCTTAAAAGATCTTTTTTTTGATAAAAATACTCATTTTAATGTTTGTTAAGCTTGCGCTTCCTCTCTGCTGCCAGTAGTGTTTTTTTCTCTATTTTCTTTTCATGATTTAAATCTCATTTTACTGATTTTGTAGATTCAAAAATTCAAAAATACTAAAAGGATATTTATTTTTTTTTGTTTACAACTATTTCTTTATTTATTTATCTTAAATTTGATAGTTATTGAATATTTTGTTTAAATTTATTTATGCACAGTAAGAGTAAGTAAAATATACTATTTGATTTATTTTGTTTTTTAAATAGAAGTAAAATAAGAGGATCTATTGTAGTTTATATTTGTAACGTGTTCGGTATTTTGTTTTCTAAGTTTTGGTGGTCAAGTTGATTTTTTGTTTTGTTTTGTTTTAATGCAATGTAAATGTTTTGTGTTTTGTTTATTAATTTTGATGTTTTTTTTAATCATTTCTTTATTTTTCTTATCAAAGCGCTCTTTTTAACTTTTCTCTCTTTCTTGCTCTCTTCATTTTTCAGAGCTTTCGGCTTTTATCTCTTCTAACGCCATTTTTTAAACTTGATATTTTTTTTCAAAATCAGTTTCCATTGTTAAAATTTACATTTTATAAATTATTAACTTAAGAAACAATAAATGAACATATCTAAGCAATTTCGATTTGCATTTTAATAAATTAAAAGTTTTGCGCTCTTAAATCAATTACAAAAATTAAAAGAGAGAAAATGTAATCCCGCGCGCAGCACTTTTAGCGAAAGTGCTTTTTGGTTATCTAAATAGTTTTCTTTTTGTTTTATGTTTTCTTTTTTGAAATATCACATTAATGCGTTCTCTAGGGGGTCTAGAGAAATAAATTTGCAATGTAATGCAGTTGTTTATTTTTTTGTTTTATGTACAAAAGAATGGCAATGATGTTCGCTCTTTTAGCTCTCCCGTTTGCTTATTTAATAATTTTAATTATTTATCCATGTGTTCTTTTGTCGATTAATTTTTAAAAGAACATCACATGCTCAGTGGCAGTTTTATGGTTATTAGTAGCTAAAGATAATGGTATTTGTTTATGTTAATGATAAATAAATCCTTTATTTCCCACTTTTTCGTTCCTCGTTCCTCGACTTCGATTCTGTTCTCTCCTCTTCCTCTCTTTCTTCCTTTTGACAACTCTCTTCTTCTTTTTTTTAAATCCTCAATTCCATTCCAGTCTCTATAAATTCTCTTATATTTCTCCAAGGATTTTGATAAATCTAAATTATTTTTAATACAATTTATTTGTTTAAATTAAGCGCCATCTTGCTAGCTAGTCATAAATTAAAAGCTTAATCGATGTATTACAATAATTTTGTTTGTTATCAACGCGCTTGACATAGAGATATTGATAAATTGGACAGATAAAAACGGTTAAGGAAGAGGTACAAGCCCAAAATAAGACAAAACGTCGTCGTCGATTAACTTTGGTTTTTGTATGTGCAAATGCGCCGATAAGGAATCTACAGTGTTTGTGTTCTTATTTGTATGAATATGATGGTAATGTTGTTGTTGTTTTTGTTTTATTGGTGGTTTTAGCTCCTCAATATGTCAAACAAGCTGTTTTTTATTTATTTTGCAAGCCTTGGAATTTGCTCCATTCGCAAAGAAATCGTCATCTCTCGATTTTGTAATTTTGGTTTTTGTTTTTGGTCCGAAAGAGAGTTACAAATTTACAATATTTTTAATTTCGATTTTTAAAAAAATATATACTTTGTACATTCGTCCGCCCGGTCGGTCGGTCGGTCAAATCAATCCCATCCATTCTCCTTGATCATGTGAGCTAATTCTATTATGTATTTGCCTTCTTTGTACTTTTGGCTAGACTCGAAAGCGTGTTCGTACTTCCAGCCAAGTGGTGTTTTACAACACTCACAGTAGATGTCGGCCACAGCATGCAGTCCAGTGAGAAGGACTCGCTCCTCGGTCTGACCGCAGGCCACATTGACAACGGAATTAAAGAGATATGCTGGACCTTGGCTGCCTTGAAATGATTTCGATATAAGCTCATCGTGGCTGGCCAAATGGGCACGGCAGTGAACACAGGAATACGTTCGATTCGTCGACGGGAGGTAGGCTTGAAATGTCTTCACCATGTTTGTTGTAATTGTCTATTCGTTTGTACGGTGATTTTTTAATCACCGATAATGCAATGTCTGATGATAAGATCTGAAAAGAAAAAGAACGAAATGTTATTCTTGTAACTCTTATCAACAAAAAGAAAAGAGGTAAATAAACTCAAAAAAGAGGGAAACCTTAATAAATAACAGTTCACACGATTGAAATTGAAATTTATATTTTCTAATGTTTATTTGGGTGACAGAAGACGCTTCTCACGTCACGTACAACACCAGCCACAATGCCTATATGCCCTTAAAAAACTAGAGTCGCAATTCCATATTACAGTTTCGTGTTTGACCCAAATTAAATTATTGTTTGGATTGAGTTTTGACGTTAAAGATATAGATAACTAAAAGATGCACAACGCATTCGTTTACACTTTGAACTTGTGTCGTCGTCTTCGTATCGCTCACTATCAGTTTTGTTTAAAAAATGACGTTGACACACAATATCTCTCGGTGTTTGCATCGACGTGTTTTTTTTCTGTTTTTTAATTCAAATTTATAAATTAACGCAATAAAGTTTTCCTCTCTCTGTCTCTTGGGGTTTTTATGATATTGTGAATAATAAAAACCTTGTTTTTGTTAAGGTACCTAATTATTTGATTAGTACGATGTTATTTTATTAGTTTGTTGTTTAGATTTGGATTTCAGTATAATTAATTACCATTTGAATCTAATGTTCATTGGTGGTTATAAATCATTTTATTGTGTTCTAAAATATCAAATTTGTTTTCATTTTTAAATATGAATTAAAAATGTGGGCTATTGCTTCGTAATTAGATTTCTGAACGGCTTTTAGCTGCATCTGGGATTTGTTTTTTAACTTAAACTAATTAAATGCATATGATTTTTTATTGAAGTTTTAGACCTCAGGTGTCAATAACTGAGCACATATCGATTGACATTTTCGGAAAACTTTGGTGGAAAGTGCTGTTAATATAAGTTTCAGTGCTGTAACTCAACATTACAATTTGACTGGGACCTTTATTATTATTTATCTTTATTTGATAAGATACCAGACCCCATCTCCTCGTAAATTTTGAAATCTATATGTACTTTTTTATACACCAACAATCTATGACCTATCACGTTTAAGGAATGCAATGCTAAAATGCAAAGTAAGAGTAGGATCGATTTGGGTTTCGTAGAGAAATGTTATAAATGTTATAATGGTGTTGGGAGCAGTGATCTGAATCAGATATGTAATTTATTTGCATCGTTCATTTATGAAACCAATCCAGTTCACTCTGAGATTGACTATGATATCACAACGATTAATGATATTGGTATAATGACCTTACCGAAAAATGAAATTCTCGCTGCCCTGGCCAATTTAGACAATAACTTGAGTTTGCCTTCTGATAACATACCTGCGATATTTTAAAAAAAAACTGCAGATTTTGCATATCAAAACCGCTTCACAAAATTTTTAATTATCGCTTAGCTTAGTGCAATGTATGATGTTTGCAAGAGTTCATACATTACACCAATTCATAAATCAGGATCAAAACAAGCAATTGAAAACTACAGGCCAATCGCAAAACTTCAATTGATCCCTAAAGTTTTTGAATCTTTGGTAAAACTAAAATGTATGATGCAGTTAAAAACCAAATCTCACCCTTTCAACATGGATTTGTTAGTGGAAAATCCACTGCTACAAATATTACGTTGTTTACAAATTTTTGTATAAACGCATTTGAAATAAAATGCACGACTGGGTCGCACGAACTTGCTCCTGTATGCTAAGAGTCTGTTTAAAAAAGTACTTATATAAGATTTAAAAATATAATTTTAAAATATGTTTGTCTTCAAAGATATTAATGCCATCTGATTTGTCAAAAAACCGCACGATCTTTGTATATGAAAACCATAGTACTCTCACGAGCAGAAACGTTTACTGCGACCAGATGCCGAGTCGTTGGGGTGGCGTTAGTATCTAAAGCGGAGAAATTCAGCGGGAGCGAGAGAAAAATATTATTTCTATTTACATAAGCAGCCAGCAGAATAAGGGAGATAATTAATTTTCGACCCAAAAAGTCTACAAAATTTCCTTCATTCTATTTGAGTCTATCCTCGTATATGTTTTCACATAAAGAGCTACCATATGAAGATTGATGAATTTGTTTTATTTATATCAACGCACTTTATATAACAAACAAAATGGCTTAATATTGTATCTAATAAGGGGATGAAACAAACTTTTGCATGCAAACGTCAGCTGTTTAGGATCTTTTACCGATATTTGTTTTTATTTCCATTCATAAGTCTGCTTTTACTTGTGTACGATCTTGTATATGAAAAATGGATTGTATTATGTATAAAGCTACGATGCGATTCATATAGATTCAACTTGTTCCTTCAAAGCTTTTTTCCTTTAGATAGCTTTATAGTAATTTCATATTAGAAGAACTAGGATGGAAAATAAATAAGATAGAAAAGAGGCAGACCATGAATGTTTAAATTGTAAGACGATCGCCTATTGGTTGTGTAGTTAGGTAGCAGGTAGATGTCTAAAACGAATAAAGAATAGTTCATTGGCGAGCTTAGCTTTATGCAGATAGAATAAGGACATGTTTATTATGATAAAGAAGGAATTTTATTGGTAGCTAGAAGGTAGATACTACCTATACATTCCTTCATTACTACAAGTTTTCAGCGCAAACATGGAGTTTTTACGTTCAGTTTATTTATTTTGTTAAAGTTTAAATAAATAACAAGCATACGAACAGGTACAAGAAATTGGTATTAATGTGTTGTTTACAGTCAGGCTTTTGTGCGTTTTGGATTTTAGTTAAGAAGTGACACGTGAGCAGCAGTTGTAGAAGTTGTACGTAATACCTTTCAAAATAGGTATAATATGTGTACCTACGTTGAAAAAGTGATTCTAATAGAAAATACATATACTCTTTCTGGCCCGTTTCTTTAACTTGTACCTACTAAGTATTTATTCTTTTATATAGACTAAGGCAAGTTAAATATGTGTGAAAGAACCTTATTCGTAAAGAATAATATTTTAAAATCACATATACAAAGTGACCAAGATATTACTTCTTGATAGACACTTTAAAATAGATTGTTGATTAAATATATCATATAAATGTGTACCAAATGCATTAATTTGGATTATTTGGCAAAATAATGCGCTCTTTCGGGCTCATGCACAGTTAATAATTTTAAAAAAAAAATATTTTAAGATTCAAAATTTTACCTGAAAAATAAGTTTGTCTTCAAAAATTTAAATGCCATTTTATTAATCAAAAAACAGTTGATTTTTCAAATTTTTATTTTGAAAATCGTTAGAGCGGTTTTTTTTAAAATTAATTTTTTATATATAAAATTTTCCAATTTTGTTCTAAAAATATTTTTGGAATGCAGTTGTTTAGTGATTGTAAATATACGTCTTACGTTTGAATTTCGTAAAAAATTGTTGACCCGTTTTTGAGATATAGAATTTTGAAAAATAAAAATTCAATATTTTTTTAAAAATCCAAACAATTAAAAATTGAATTTCTGTTAATCAAATATTGTTAAGGCAATATAGGAGCTTATTCAGAAAAAAATTTATTAAAATCAGTTTATAAGTTGCTGAGAAAATTAAAAAACAAAATAACGGTTCTATGAGTGGTACCTTTCCTGAGCAATACAAAAATTTGTTTTTCTTATTAAAAGAAGCCAAGTTAAAAAATAAAATTTTAGAGAAAATTTAAAGAAAATCTATCGGTTTGTTTTTGAGAAAATTCGAATTTTCGTTTTTTGACCAAAAAAATTGTATCGTGGCCACTGTTAGTTTTGATCTTAAAAAAAAAATGAAAAAAACGCCTAACGCGAATCTGCTCAAAACCTTAACTTCCAAGTTTGAACTCAATCCACCCAATGGTTTAGGCTGGAGGAGCGTGGACAGACAGACAAAACCGACCGGACGGAATCGCGGGACCCACTTTTTTCGACTTCTCTACCATCGTAATATCAAGTTTGATTAAAATCTCGAGTTCGAAATTTTGCACGAATGCAAAACTTGCCATATAGTTCCTATATGTCGCAAGTAAAAAGAAGCCAAGTTGATGTCATTTATACTGACTTTTAAATGGCATTTGATTGGGTAAGCCATGAATTATTATTGAATAAACTCAAATCGCTAGGTTTTCATTCTCAGATGTTTGACTGGATTAGGAGTTATCTGTTAAATAGAATTCAAATCAATAAAATCGGTTCCATGAAATCAGTGTCAATTTTAAATTACTACGAAGTTCCCCAAGGCAGACACCTGGGTCCTCTATTGTTTTTACTTTTCGTAAACGACTTACTGAAATTTATTTTAGATTCACAATTCTTGATTTTCGCAAATGACGTAAAGATGTACAGGCTCATGAATTCAATCTCTGACGGTAAACAGCTCCAAGATGATTTAAAACAACTATCTAAATGGTGCCTTTTAAATGATTTTGGATTGAATATCAATAAATGTTGTGTTCTCACGCTTACTAGATCTTTCAATCCTATTATCTTTGACTATAGTTTAACTGCGAGTGTTCTGCAAAGAGTTTCTAATCGTAAAGATTTGGGAGTTGTATTCGATTCCAAAATGGATTTTAGAATGCATGTAATTACATCGTGTCAAGACGTAATTCTATGCTTGGATTTCTGTTTAGAAATTCTAGCGAATTTAAATGTCCTTATACAATTAAATCTCTTTTTATCAGTTTTGTTAGCCCTATTCTGGAATATTGTTGTGAAGTTTGGTTTTCCTACTACAAAAACGCCTGCCTTTACCAGAGATACATCTCGGTGATATAAAACCTCTTGAGATTAGGAGAACATATTTCTTGATTTCACTTGCAAGAGACCTTTTAATTGGTCATATTGATTGTACGGAATTACGTGAACTATTTATCAAACATACTCCAGCTCGTTGTTTGAGGGTTAATCATTTTTTCTTTACAGCCCAACACTCGACTAATTACGGACTTATTACAAAAGCTTGTCTACTTTTTAACAAATATGCCGATATAATCGAACTTGAAGTTTCAAAACATGTATTCAAACAAAAAGTTATAAATTATATTATAATTAATTGAATTAATTTTGTAAATATTATTAGTAGGTAGTTATGTATTTTTTAAAAATTATTTTTTTTATCATTAGGGAAATATGTCTACGAAAGTAGTTTGTACTTAAAGACGAATAAATAAATAAATTAAAATGGGAGAGAAAAATAGATTTGGTTAAGCCATTACATATTCTTCATGTGCGGCAGGAAAAACAATCTCTAGACTTGAGCTTAAGTGGGAACTGATCGCTGCTGAATTGTTTGAGGATTATAAAGCAAAATTAATTTTAAAAATTCGATAAAAAAACGAAAGAAATGAAACATTGCGGCATTGTGCAAGCAATTTTAAAAGCTTTGGCTATATTTTCAATCGCTTATTATTTTATTTTCAAAGCTCTTTTTTTAAGAACTTTGTCCAAAAGTCTTAACTTTTGAGTTGGGGCATCTGCCCGAATTCGAGAGTTTTAAACAATTAAAAGCTGTTGTAGACATAACCCAAAAGATGCGACAAATTTCTTGCATCGTCATAGAAATCCTAAACACTTGGCTTCATTTTTGGCAATGTCAAATATGATCATATGAGATGATGGTACCAGCATTGGGATGGGTTAAGTTTTAACAACAGAACACAATAAGAGTTCTTGAATCATTGAATTATACACGGTTAATAAATTTTCATTGGGCAATACTGTCGTAATCAGAATTTAATAAGCTTCCAAATCCGAATTACAATGCTGTGAACCTTGAAACGAATATAAAAAGCTGAGGGCAATGCAGTCAGTTAAATACTCGTAGTTCAATGAATTAGAAGTTGCAGACAAGAGATCATTTTTGAATTTTCAAAAAAGAGAGTCGAGGACAAAACGAAACTTTGGGGAACACTAGTATTTAGTTTTTGAATTTGAAACTTAAAACCATTTAAATACGACTTGGATTAGCAGGTAAGTAATGTAATTTTTAATCCAACAAAGAATAGATTGATCGACTAGAAAAGCACGCATTTTAAGTAAGAATGCTTAATGTCGATTTCTATGAAACGTTTTTAAATATGCCACAATTGCACTGTTTAAGCCGTTAAACTCTTTTTGTTAACAATTCTTCCTTTTTTTGTGATTAATCACTAGGCACAAATACTTCACATTACCAGTAAATGGTTTAATTTATGTTCTTTCCTAGCCAGGAAAAACTGACTAAGAAGACAGCTCCACGCTATATCAATGCTTTGAGATGTTTAGTTAGTAAGACCCTTTATTTATGATTTCTTATTAACTGCATGAGAAGGTTTTGTGGTTGTTGGCTATGGTATGACAGTTCAAAAAGTCAAATTACATTGAAAATCATCAACTTTTTTAAGTTGTGGGATTTTATTTTCAAAAAGAATTAATCTCTTTGCGAAATTCACTGAGCACTTCTTGTTAAATGACTTTGTCAATAAGCAAAAGACAATCCTCAAGCTTTAAACAAATAATCAGAACATCTATTAAATTGTTCTGTTTACAGCGGTTTACCTACTGGCGGTATCATCGGAGCTTAATTTTTTCCGTAATGAAATAGAAACTGTAAAATTTTGTTTTCAATAAGATGGGGAAACTTATTTTAAAGTGTATTGTATTATCAATTTATTTCAAAATCAATTTAAGGCTAACTTTGTTATCGCAACTGACCCTGTTAACTCAACATTTTGACTGTGTGACTTAACAACTTTTAAGTACTTTTAATGGGGCTGGTACCCGTAGAGTGATGGTTAGTGCGTTGGACTGTGACGACTGGAAACTGAAAATAAATGTCCAGAAGTTGGAGACAATTCTGTTCCGGAATCCGTTGGCTAGGGCCACGAGGGATACGTGCAAGAATTGGTGCAAGATGGTCATCGTTGATCTTCACGGGCAGCCATTAACAAAAGTGTAGTGAAGTCCCTCGGTATCTGGTTAGATCAGTATTTATATTTCGACAGACATACAAATGCTGCTCTGACTAGGGCCAGAGGAGCCTTCGCTCTGACGAAACGGCTGTTTTAGCAGTCAGCTTGACCCCAGAGTGAAGGTAATAAACCTCATACGGCCTATGATCGTTTATGGTTGTCCTGTGTGGTTCAATGTTGCCCCTTCCCAGATGGAGAAGTTTCGGGTGTTCGAGCGGCAGTGTTTACGACGCTGTACCCGCTTATATCAAACAGCTGAATCTTCCTACATGCATTACTATTCCAATGAGGTCCTATACAACGGAGCTCTAATCAACAGAAAAGAGGCATTCCTCTTTTTAGATAGATGCGGTCTGATACAGTATTAATCTACCACACGACGAAGAGTGGATAGGCGACTCCTGTACAATCGGGAATCATGACACAAGGCGAGCACAGGTCCTTCGGTTAAATAGGGCTACAGTTGAGTTCATAAAAATAGCAGTGCTTTTGATTTTATAATTAAGAAGGTTAAAATTCTTTTTTTTTAAATTTTCGGTAAGTAAATATTTTACTATTTAATGTTTTAAGTATTTTTAACATACTAGTATATAAAAAATTAATAAATATTGGCTCAAAAATAAACAATGGGACGGTGAAGACACTGCACCGAAGCAATCCGAAAACTTATTCAAAACTGCCATTGGAGGGAGAAACCTAATAAAATATTCCAGACATCCTAGCCTGCTCAGCAAAAATGATCAGTAACGCCTTAAAATGGCAAAATAAATCGAAAACGTGAGGCCCAAAAAGGATTACTACTGAAAGAACTGACAAAAAAATTGTTCAGTTAGCAAAACAGAACTCTTCCATAGGCTCTAAGAAAAAAAGAAATGGACTTCAACTGTCTGTTAGCGCTGTCAGAAACGAAGACGTCTTTAATAAGCGAAGTTACCAGCCCGAAGTCCACGCAAGGTACCATTCTTGACGGAAAGGCATGTGGCAAAGAGCATTAAGTTTGTTAAAGCACATAGAGATTGGGCAAAAGAGAAATAGAGGAATGTTCTATGGAGCGGTGAAAGCAAAGTCGTCCTTTTTGGGTCCAAGGGTCGTCGAGAATATGTGCGAAGACCCTAAAATGCAGCATATGATCCACGGTACACTATTAAAACAGAAAAGCATGGTGGAGGGAAAATTATGATATGAGGTTACTTTTCATAAAAAAAAAAAAAAAAAGACAACAAAATATGTCTTTTTGCTGCTGTGGTTGTTCTAGTTTTAAGTAGTTTAAGTTAGTTTTAAATTTTATTTAAGGACTTAATTTTAAGTAGTTTTTAAGTAAAAATAAAAAAGGATATCGATATTAGTTTTTTTTTTTCAAATTTTCTAATAAATACAAAAATATATAAAATATAAATTGAAGTAAAATAGATCTTAGGGTCGAAAGGCATTAGCATTAAGTGTAATCGTTTAACTTAGAGTATCCGTATGTGACCATTAAATTAGTTGTAAGTTATGGTTATTTGTTTATTTATTTGTTTGTTTATTTAAGTAACCAATCTACGAATTTACATTCAACAGATTTCAAATTAAGTACATGTATAATATAATTCAGTTTATAAAAACATAATATTACATATTATATATAAAATTAAAAATTGAAAAAAAATGTAATTAATTAAAGTGAATAATCGACTTTTAAATACATTTCTTGACATTGCTATATCTAAACTAGAATAAAACGTATTAAATAAATTACAACATGCGGAAATCGGTTCACGTTGTCCATATAGCGTATGATGGGAATCAATTCACAAAAGCGGTCTCGCTCTTAAATAGTTAAGCAAACTCTCACAATAAATAGTCAAAATATCACGAATAAGCATGACACTTTACATTTTTCTTCTCGGCTCAGAGTTTGTATTCCAAGTAATAGGCATTTCGAATTATAAGAATGATGGAAACCTTCTACATTGTTTTCAAAAATATTTCGAAAAGCAAATCTGAGAAATTTTTTTTGAACATTTTCAATTCTCTTTTTATTAAAATCAGTTGTAGAGCTCCAAGCAACACAGTTATATTCAAGAACAGGACGCACAATACTGCAGTATAAAGATTTAATGGTGTAAGGGTCCTTAAATTCTAATGAGTTTCTTTTGATGAATCCAAGTAAAGAATTTGCTTTGGATACAATATAATTAAGTAAGTTAAATTTCAATTTAAAATCAAATATAACGCCCAAGTTTTAAACTTTTCAACAACGTGTAAAGGAAAATCATTTAATGAATAGTTTGGAATAATATTTAACAAAGTTCTATTGTAGGCCATACAAGCACACTTGTCAGCATTTAACAACAGATCATTTGACTTGCACCAATCAACAAATGAATTTAGATCATTTTGAAGCAGAAAACAATAATTTAAAATAGAAATTCGAGAAAAGAACTTTATGTCATCCGCATACATAAGGCAATGAGAATTTCTAAGAACATTTGGAAGATCATTAATAAAAAGTAAGAATAATAAAGGACCCATATGACTACCTTCTAGAACACCAGAAGTTACTTTAATCTCTTTTGAGAAAAGGTCCCCGATCTTTACATATTGTTTTCGACCAAGTAAATATGAAGAAAACGATTGAAGTCCATGCAAGTCATATGCTTGAAGTTTTTTTAAGAGTATGTTCAAATTAACCCTACTAAAGCCTTTTACAAAGTCTATATAAATCATATGAACTTGTTTTCGATTGTCTAGAGTATTAATGACAAAATTTGTGAATTCTACTAAATTAGAATTAGTAGACCTACCTTTCCAAAAACTATGTTCATATTTACTTACATTTTGCTTTATGATAGATTTAAATTTACCTTGAACAAGGCTATCTAAAAGCTTTGGAACAACAGGTAGCTTAGTTATTGGTCTATAGTTCGTTACTAAGTATTTTGATCCAGATTTAAAAATCGGATCAATGATAGAGACTTTTCACTCATTCATTCATGTAATAGCGAAACAGAAAGAGAACTTGCACAATGACGAAAAATAATAGGGTAAATCCTAATATATCTGCAGTTTTTTTAGGTTTAAGTTTATGCAAAGCATCTTCAATCTCAGTTAAGTCAAATGATATGCTATAACAATCAAAAATAGATAGCAAGGCATTAATATATTGATAATTTTTTGTTGAAGATTTAGAAGAGTTATAAATACTGTCCAAAAAAATCTACAATCATTTTCGGATCACTAGTTTTATTATTACCAAAGAACATAGTTGTTGGAAATCCAGCAGGACTTCGTTTAGTATTTATAAATTTCCAAAAAGATGTTGGAGATTGCTTTAGATTACATTCAACAGAATGAATATAATTACAATAAAGAAATTTTGAAAGAAAAACAAACTCTGCGACGAGAAAAAACTGCATAAGAATCATCGGAAGGTTTTTCTTTATATTTTTTAAACGCTACATTTTTAGCATTTTTCAAATTTAATATTCGTTTATTATACCAAACCGGATGAGAGCTAACTTTTCTGCTATACATAGGTATATAATTATTTAAAACATTGTTAAAAAAGAATTTAAAACATTGGAGCTTTTCATGTATATTTTTATCCAGAAACTCATTTGACCAATTAATATTACTAAAACAATTATTCATCAAAGATAAAGAACTATTAAATTTGCTAAAATTATTATAATTGTAGTTTTTAAGACAAATATCAATATTTAGGCTAGTTTTATGAACTTTTGTCTAGCTTTAATATAAGTTTAAGATTGAAATAATAAAAATGAATTAAAAAAATAAGTGCGTTGGACTGTCATGCAAGGGGTCTTGGGTTCAATCCTTGCCTGTGCTACCTAACTTTTTTCACGGGTACTTCCTCTTGCGAGGAATTCACAAATACTTGTCATGAAAAAGTGCTTTCTCAAATTAGCCGTCCGGATTCGGCATGGTTGAGAGTTGTGCGTCCCTAGGCCCTGGTCCTTCATGGACTGTTGCGCCACCTAATTTTTTTTTAATGGGGCTATATTAAATCATTGGTATATGCTTACAAATCAGCATTAAATCTTTTCACATTTGAAGCCATATGTTATGATTTATTGGAACACTACTTTTTCTTTGGACTGATCAAATGCTGCCTTTCTACGCAACTTGTAGCCAAGGTAGACGTTTTCCGGAAAATATCCGACCAGATTATAAAAATAAATAATTATAATAATAATAATTTATTTTTCAAGCTTTTAAAGAAACAACCGACTTTTACGAAACAGATTAACACAAATTCATTGAACTAAAGCCGGCTCAAAAGATTCAAAGCAAGGCCTTACTAAACGATATTATTTTAAAATCGTTTTGATAATTATCACTTTTATTTAACCGACACATGTGTAAAAGCAAAACTATACAACAAACGTTATCGTCTAGTGATAATCAAATTACGAAATGACCCCCAAGAAGTTTGACTTTGAACAAAGTAAAAGGTACTCAAATAATTTAAACTCATAATTAAAAAAATTAACGTTTTCCTATGACCATTAGTACCTATCTAAACAAAGGTTTAACAAAATGTGAACTGAAGTTATCTCGCACTTAGTAAGTCTATCTACGGTTGGTATGGGAACTTTTTAAATTAAATTTGAAGAAAAGAAAAAAAAAGACAATGAATTATCGAACTTCTTGAATTGAACCCTTATTTTCTATTGTTCAAATTAATTTGTAAACATTTTTATTGATTGTTTATTGACTCACCTGAATATAGAATTCACCACCAACAACACAACCGCCACCACCACCACTACCACCCGGACAGTGATATTATTTTAGGTATAGGATTATGAAGAAGAAAACTATAACAACCAGAACAGCTAAAAAAAAGTATTTAGCCTTTCTCCTTTTTTTTCTTCAGTTTATGTTCAGCTTTGTTAATGCTCCCAGTGAATAAATCCTCATGAAATGCCTTGTCGTCTAGAACTCTAGAATTGTATGTTCTTTTTTCGTTTCAACTCCAACTGCAAAACTCTTTTTGAATTCCCAAATCCTAGAACAAAGAAAAATTGGTTCCATTAGATGAAGAATCTAAATCCACAAAAGAATATACACAAGAAATTAACCACATGGGGAATGGAATTGGAATAGGTAAAGAGTATTTTGGTATAATATGGAAGCAGAAGAAGAAGACAAAAATATTAAAAATAATATACTAGAAGCTACCCCACCAAGACAATCGACGACGAAGTTACAGTCAGACAACAAAGACAAGAAAGACACCGCTCCATGCGTCGTCGTCGTCGTCGAGTACGAGTACGAGAGTTAAGCGAAAAGTTTGCTTCTTTTTTTGTTTGATTTTTTGATCTTTTAAGACTTAATATGCTGAAGACTGAATACAACTCACAAGTCTTAAAGGTGCATGAACACAAACCTGTTTCTCCAGCACCAAGACGGAACACAGTACCTACCTACCTTACCTACGGGGTACACGTTTTTCTATATGAAGGAGCTGTTGCTGTTTGTCCAGTTGTTGATGATGATAGAAACTGCTGCTATTGCTGTTAGGTTGACTCGCTGCTCACTCGCTGGCCTTTCCAACTACCTACTTAATCAGCAGCTGTTTTTATTTTGCCTTTTTTTGTTGTTTATTCTGTTTCTTAAACCTTTCATCACATTCTATCAGCTTATCTATCAGCTGGTGTCGTTGTCGTGCGTCGTCTTCCACCACCTTCCACTTCCAACACTGTTGCGTGGTGATGTCCGTGGTGCTTATGTCCGATAGATAGTTAAGTTCTTTTGCCCCTAACGACCTTCACTCTAGGGGGTTCACTGAACCAAGAGGAAGAGATTATGAATAATAAATTGAGAAGACCAAAAATCACAGAATGACACACACACACAGGGTTTCTTTCTTAAGACGATTTTTCTCTCCAAACTCAAACAAAAAGGTTACAATTTTTCATCAGGTTTCTGTTACCTAGGTAACCGATTCACTTCTTTTTTGCTCCTACTTTGTCCTTGGCGATTGAGGAGCTTATGAGTGCTTGGTATAGCTTGCACGTTGCAGCTTTTTTATCTCATAAAAACAGAGAAATAACAACAACAACAAATCAAAATAGAAACTTTTCTATCCATCGCCACCATGAGCAACAACTAGGACAAGGAAACTGAAACCTAGGTAGGTAGGGTAGGGTAGGATTTGGTAGGCTAAGACTAGGTGTTAGTTATCAAGATTAGATAGAGATAGTGGAGAGGTTTTGGATTCACAAGACTGAACTGATTGACATGCCCATGTAATTATGTATCTATTTTGTTATCTTAATCATTTATTTATGCGAGAAATTTAACGAAAATAGGGGAAGAAACACAAAAGAATTATCCCCCCTTGTCCACACGAACTCATTGCTCACTCACTGCACTGCACTTTGTGATGCAAGTTGCACTCTAACGCTTCTACTCTTTTTCCAACTCACTGTAGGTTGATAGAGTATTTTTCATATCTGCTCTAATTACGCTCGTTCGTTTGTTTTGTCTTTTTTCGAGCTTTTTCTTGTCTTATTGTTTCTTTTTTACTACGTTTACAGTTTTGTTAAAATGCGGGGGTGTCAAGAAAAAACAAAGGTTTCATTCCAATGGTGGGTAGAACAAAAGAACTGTAAATCGAGTAATAATAAATTCAAAGAACCGTTGTTTTTTCCTCTTCGTCATCCACCACTCCACACATAAGTGCCTGTCTATACGCGTTGTGCCCACAACGTTGTGCCCACAACACTATGTGTCTACATGTGTTGTGACTACTCATGACCCCTTTTCCATTTTGTGTTGTGGAACGATAAACTTGAAACATTTGTGTTTGAAATTTTGAGCCGGTGTTACTTCCGACCGACTTGTATACATATAGTAATACGGTTGCCACTTGAAAAAAGTTTGTATACACAGATTAATGAATTCATCATATTTTGTTCAACATATTTTCCATATTATGCAGATGACATTTATTTTTTAATTACGTACAAATAAACTTACAAAATCCCTAACATACTTTATTAAATTATATTAACCCAAATACAGATGACGAAATATAAAAACAAAGCGTTTTAACATGAGATCACAGTATATAAGTTTTTACAATAATTTAGATTTCGAGAATTTTTAAGGCTTGTGTAATGGGTAGATAATTCTCTCTGTTCCCTAAGTCCAATTCAGATCAAATTTTCTTAAATGATTTTAACAGTTATTTTATTTAGCCAAGTGAGTATGTTAAAAGAATTTTTTCGTTACTCAAATTGTTGAACATCTTATGCCATTTCCGAAAAGTATGACCAAATGGAATACAAAATTACCATTTGCCAAGTGAAAAAATAATGACCAAATTTGGTCACATATGACCAATGTGGCAACAGTGTATACACTATGTTCAAAGCCGAAGAGCAAAACAAATGGACCTCTCGCATCGACGAACAGAAAATAATGAGAAATTCGGAACGAAATGAGAAAGGAACTGTACTGCCCAAGCAGAAAATTCAATTTCTGCGATGAGCATCCCGTCCCTTTACTCAGCTCCTCTCTTGCCCACAAACTCTCGTCACAACGTTGTGGGCACAACGCGTATAGACAGGCACTAATTGAGTGTATCTGTGGACCAAATTAATAAAACACTCAATCATTTCGCGAACAAAGGAAAAATTTAAATCGTCGTTGTCGTCGTCCATCGCCATCAAAAGAAGAAAACGAAAAAAATAACAAAGAACATGAAAAAAGTAGAAGAAAACAAGAAAATAGAACGACAAGAAAAACAAAATAGATACACATATAAATAAATACAATACACCAACAAAAAAAGAAAACCACAGGAAGAAAATAAAATAGGAAAAACGAGCACACAGATTGTAATGAAAAACAAATTAAAGAGAAGATAAATTTTGCAATATTAATAAACTTTTCACACAAAAATCAAATTCAAATCACATAAAGTGCGTCTCAAGAAAAAGAAATAAAATAAAGAAAACAAACTCAACATAGGGTACACAGTTATGTTTTTTGCACTCACAGGTTTTTCTTGTTTTGTTATTTTCCTGCTATTCACATAATTCACTAAAAATTCAGCTTGTTTTTTCTCATATTTTAATTTATCCAAGAATGTCAATTATTCATTTTATAATTTAAATAAAAGAAAATATTGCTACATAATATTTTTTCCATCAAATCACTTTTCGTTTTCTTTCTCTGTGCTCTTTTTCTGTTGCACTTGTTTCGAAGAATGACAATGAGTTGAATCTTGAGTGGAAGTGAATTGGACTTGGATTTTACAGTTGTTCAGCTGCTGTTGTGTTTTTGACACTGACAGTTCTCTTCTTATTTTTTTTTTTGAGAACTTTTCTAATTTCTTGTGCTTTCGCACAACAATACACTCAACACTCTAAAACGCACTTCTTTGTTTGAGTTTTTCGATCTTTATTTTTGGAATAAATTGATTTGGGGCAATCGACCATTTGGGGAAAAATCAGAAGAAAATGCACCATAAAAGAGTTAATTTTGTACGTTTTGCTTTTTCTTATTTCTTCACACTTCACCTTTTTACATAAAAACAACAGAGAATAGAGAAAGAAACCAGTTGAGTGAGATTGACAGATGGAAGGCATATGGAACTGTTTAATGTGTGGGATGTAGGTTTCTTTGTGTTTTATTTTTGCATTTAACATTTTAAGGAACATGCGCAGAAAGCACAGTGGATGATAAAAATGATTTATATTGATACGGAAGGAAAGGTGGAGGGTGTGGATAAATTTTGTTTTTGTTTACAAACAAATTCATGACAAACAAATGAAAAAAAAACAATAACAAAGCTTTGAGGAGGAATCTTGGTCTTTTGTTTGACACTACAATTTTTATCATTTATGGATAAAAATTTAAATTTTCAGTACTTACCGAAATATGTGTATAGTAAATCTTAACCTATTGATTTATTTCTTTTATTTAATTCATGACTGTTTTGCTTTTGTTGAATGATTATGATTTCTTATTGAACTTTCGAATCTTGTTTCCAATTCTTTTTAAGTGGAATGTGGATTGCAAGTAGCTTTAATTCCACAGCAGCCATATTTTAATTTCGAATGAAAGCATTCAGTGCTTGGAGTGAGAACAAAACTGAGAATGGATAAAAACTAGAAGGAATTTTATTTCTTTTAACGATTTAGTGCAGTTTAAGATTTCAAATCTAAATTTTTCTTTTACAGTTTTTTAACTTTAGAGGTATTCAACTCTAGATCTTAACTTATTAGCGAAAATGACTCAACTTTCCATTAACGCAGCACGAATTTCTTTTTTTAGTTCATAGATATGTGCAAATAAATAATAACAATAGCAATTTTAGAGCGAGGAAACATTTATTTTGTTATGTTTGTTATTAATTTTCAAAGTTCACTTTTTCACATACAAAGCACGTAAAATGGTTGATTTTGACATTTATTCACCGTTTTTTGTTCAGTGTTGCCATACTTGCTTTTTTTGGGAGGGTTTTCTTTGATTTTAGTGCTCAAATGCAAAAAGTACTTTGCCTGTACCCAAACTCGCACCCACCCCAAATCTTACAGTGATCCCAAGCAGGTTGGTTGCAGAGGGCAGAAAGCCCCCCTTACATACCTAGCTGTTAGTACGCCGTGCTATCAGTTCAAAAAAAACTTGTTTAAGGCTTAAAAAAACAAAAACAATCGAAAAATAAAAAAAAATTACTATGACTTAAAAGTGTTTTTTAGCCCTAATCTTTAAAACATGTTCTATTGGGACCCCTACCTAACTGTAAAAAAAATCAGAAGGAAATTCGAGTTGCGGTAATGGAAAGTCGCCCGTTAAAACAATAATTTTTGAATTGGGAAAATATGTAGGTATTTCAAATTTATAACAAAAATTATTCCATTCTGTTATAAATTTTCCAGGGGAAGTTTTCTGAACTTCAAATTCTTACAACAAAGTTGTAAGGTTTGATAATGAAGAAAAGAATCCTAAAATTGACCTTCAACTTTTTGAATATCTGATAATGAACCGGTTCAGACAACATAACTGAATTTTACATCATTTGCAGTAAACTTCATTCTTTGAAGGAATATTTTGACCAAGGCCACTTGTAGTTAGTTTTTCAAGTGTCATGGATTTTAAATTCCTCAGGCAAGCTACAAGTCCATCACGATTTGTATTTTGTATTATAAAGAAATATTACTTATTTCTTTGCCAGATTGACAAGGGTTCCTTGTTTACAGAAAGCATTGAATAAAGTTGTGCAGAAAAAAAATACATCATGGAATAATAAAGTTCAGCTGAATGAAAAAATATTATCAACTGTCATTTTTACAGAAGAAGACTTGACTTAAAAAATAACAAAATCCTCTTAATTGCGCCAACTACATAGGCATCAGCATAGAGGAAATATATTATTATATTATATTATTATATATTTCCTCTATGGGCATCAGTCTCTTTAACATTGTATACAAGATCCTCTCTGCCATATTATGTGAACGTGTGAAGCCGTTCGTTAACTACCTGATATGTACTTATTAGTGTGGCTTCAGACCAGGAAAGTCCACTATCGACCAAATATTCACACTACAGCAGATCTTGGAAAAATCCCAGGAACTTCAAATCGATACCCACCATCTCTTTATCGATTTTAAAGCCGCGTATGACAGCATCTATAGGGAAGAGCTCTACCGAGCAATGTCTAGTTTTGGTATCCCTGTCAAACTTATCCGTTTGTGCAGAATGACGATGGAGAATACACGCTGCTATATCAAGGTCGGAAAAGATCTCACCGATGCATTTGATGTCAAAAAAGGTTTTAGACAAGGCCATGCATTGTCATACGACTTCTTCAACATCGTTCTGGAAAGAATTGTGCAAAACTCAACCGTCAACGCTAGAGGCACAATCTTCCAAAGGTCCATCCAATTACTCGGATATGCAGATGATATTGACATAATTGGAAGATCAAAGCGTGATGTCAGTGGAGCGTTTTTGAGCATTGCGACGGAAGCGAAGAAGATGGGTTTTGTGGTCAAGACCAAGTTTATGCTGTCATCAAAAAAGGACACTGAACGACGACGACTTGGACAAAACGTCAACATGGACAGCTATAACTTTGAGGTAGTTAAGGACTTTGTCTACTTTATTAACACAGACAACGACACCTGCTCTGAAATCAAACGAAGAATAACTCTTCTTCGTACTTAGAAGGCAATTGAGAAGTAAAGTCCTCTCTCGGGCATCTAAAATCACCATCTATAAGAAACTCATCATCCCGGTTCTCATTTATGGCGCTGAGGCCTGGACCCTCTCAAAAAAAGATGAGAGCGTCTTAGGATGCTTCGAAAGAAAAATTCTTCGGTTGATTTTCGGTCCCGTACGCATAGATGGAGAATGGAGGAGAAGATATAACGACGAACTGTACTGGTTGTACAGCGACCTAGTTAGCAGAATTAAAGTTCAACGGCTTAGATGTCTAGGTCATGTAGAGCGAATGGACATCAGCGCTCCAACCTGGAAGGTCTTCGAATCCAATTCCGAATGACGGCGCAGTAGAGGAAGACCGCGAATCAGGTGGCGCACCCAGGAGAGGACCTTAACCAACTTGGCGTTCGAAACTGGAGACAGCTAGCTTGGAACTGAGCTGGTTGAGGCCCAGGTCCGCCCCGGACTATAGCGTCACCTTAATTAAGTAAGTAAGTAAGAGGGAAGGTAGTTGACTCCTTAAAGAATTACAACTTCTCGATTAAATTTGGTATAACCTGACACCGATCAATATTGAGATCTTCTTTTATTCACCCTCATCACAGAGTCCCTCTTAGCAAGTCTCCGAAAATTAAACTTTGTTACGCTACGAACATATTTACATCATAAGCCCCGAACGAAATCAAAAAAGCATTGCCACATAGAAATACTAATTCCGGAGTTTCAAAATCAGCGGATTTGCGTCAAAATAAGTTTTTCATCTTTCGATTTAGTTCTATTTGTTTTTGTCTTTAAAAATGCATAATATTGCCTTTGCAATCTTTGCAATAAATGAAGAAAATACACGAATGCGACGAACACTAAAACTGCACCGCGAAATTTTAAAGGGGTGCTTTTAACCCCTTGGATCTTGATATCAAAGTGTTGGACTAATCTGTTCAATTTACTTTTCTCCAGCTAGAGGTGTCCTTAGGCTATTTAACTCTGTTTTTACTTCACTTTCTCCTTAGGGATTTTCGAAAATCCTTGTGC
This sequence comes from Eupeodes corollae, assembly GCF_945859685.1. NCBI lineage: Eukaryota > Metazoa > Arthropoda > Insecta > Diptera > Syrphidae > Eupeodes > Eupeodes corollae. Next base: position 15,505,767 of record NC_079148.1, on the reverse strand, counting down.
AATTTCAAGTTTTTCTTGAAACAGTTCATTCTTGGATTCTTTTCAAATATTTTTTTTCGTTTTCAATTGAACTCCGATCAAAATAACTGTTCGTAGAAAGAACTGCCAAACTTCCTATTCATTCATGGCTTGTGAATCCACTTTTCACGAACTCCGAACTTTTTTAGTACGACGGACGGGAGCAATGATACTTTTTTTTCGGGGTTCGTACTACGAATCTATTACGACGGAGCCTGTGATAAGGGTGGATGAGTTGATGCTCAAATTAAATAAGAACTTTTTCATTCTCGTCGCTCTTCATCCTTCTTTACATTGTATTGAAAATGTACCTACTTTACATTTTCCTATAAAACTAACGCCTCCAGGAGCCTTGTAGTTTGTAAAGAAGTAACGTGGGTTGTAACATAGAATTATAGCTAGGTTCTTAAAATCTACTGAAATCGAATATGTTTTTTGCTTTCAGTGTTCCAGATTTGTCTTGATTTTAAAAACCTTCTTAAGAAGTCAAATCAACAGAAGCTATAATCAGGCTCAAAAGGCGATAATTCAACAGCTTCAAGATGATTTTGGCCCCATATTTTTTGAATTCGAATGGATCTTATTTTTAAATAAAAGAAACTGATATGTTTTAAGTTTGATTAATTTATTTGGTCCGGAAAAAAGACAAAACATTAACAGTTCTTAAAAAGTTAATAAAGTAAAGTTTATAAGGTAATAAATAAAATTTAAGAAACCTCCAGTGGCACTATTTAGAAGCTTATTCAAACAAATACATATTCATTGAGATGTACGTAATTAAAGGCTCAATATAAACTTAAAAAAAAGAAGTTTCTTTAGGATGAATCAGAGGAGGCTTGATCCTCAGCTTCATCATCATCATCGGGTACCACTAATGTCCTAGCTTTGGCCAGTTTTAAAATTTCTCGATTTTGTTGCAATATCAATTCATTTTGGGCTATAATTTTGTCCAATTTTAATTCCAAAGATCTTTGCATACTCCTTGTTAAATTCATTCCTCTTTCATATTCGTTTTCGCTTTCGTAATCGAGTTCATCACTTGGATTCTTTAATTAAACACAAAAACAAAGATAATAATGGAAGAAAAATTAAATTCATATTTACTCACAAAATCTTCATCTTCGTCCATAACATCAGACACAATTGGTGAAATGTTCCTCGCTAAATTATTTAGATTGCGAGACGCATCTGAAGTAAGATGGTTTGCAAGTCCCATTTTGAAATCCTTTTTTCTACCAAAAACAACTTTATTTTCTGATAAATATAATTTAAATACAATAACTCTGTATTTAATATTAAGTTGCGTGTGTCTTTTGAATCTTTTGAACTAATTATTTGTATTTAAATTTGAAATTTATTGTATCAAGATTTGAGCACCGCCGTTCATTAACTTTCAAATTCAATTTTGTTTGGTTTTCGTTCGTATTGCGCGATAAATAAAATAATTGACGTTTTTGAGAAAATTCTGAACATTGTCTTCCAGTATTCCAGGATCCAGGAGTAAATTAAGCTCAGAACACATTTATGTTCAACGATCTTCTTAGCCCTATGAACACACTGAGTTATTAAACTACATGTTAAATTTTTTCATGTGTTCCAATTTGCTAATGACGTTGATAATGGTTCACCAATTTGTTTAAATAATCGTTGTTTTTATAATAATTGTCATTAAAAATTGCTGTTTCTAAAAACAATTTTACTCCTCGAAACTCTTCATTGCAGTAATAATTAAATTACAAATTAAATAGAAATAGAAATAGGAACACAAATTAGAGTGGAACTATTTGGTAATAATACAGCCAATTATTTTTAACCCAAGTATTTAAGTGATATTCAATCAAGCAGTACGTAATTCATCTATTCTAATTAAACAGACCTAATTTTGGTCATAGAGAATTTAAAAGCTTTTTGTTGACACTTTAAATTTAAATTTTAAAATATAAAATACTTAGGTGTTATAAATTTGTTAAGTTTAGAGAAATATAAAAGTGCAAAAAGTGAAAAAAAAATCTTTCGTCTTTTACCAACACACTGGGAACTTCTATTTTTCATCTCTATAAAAGAAAAGTTATAGTACCCGTGGCATGATGGTTAGTGGGTTGGCCTCGTTTCACCAACGCCCTAGCGAGAGAACTTCATTCGAGTGACAAGACTCAAAAACGTGTACAGACGACTTACAGACCCAACATGACTTGGAGGTTAGGACAATGAAACCTTCAATAAAAAATGTCAATCTGTTAATTAAGGAGAACTACAGGTTATCAATCAACAAGTACTGGGACCGCAAGATCCGGTCAAATTATTCGAGTGACCCTAGTATATTCTCTAAAATCAACAAGATATTCAGGAAAAACAACGACAGTGACCTTCCGAGTCTGAAACTCCAAAGAACTGAAGAGAACAGAGATGTACTGAGAACACCGCAAATAGATCCAGAAGAAGCCATCTTTGACGATGACTTGTATATAATTGATGATCCGAAGGGAAAAGTGGAGGCGGTGGGAGCTGCTTTCCAGCAAGTGTACAAAGTGAATGTTAGCATTCACCCCAACCACGACCTAGAAAACAGAGCCCTACTTAATCACTTTTACCTCCGTAATGATATCACACATTGGCGATCTGAGAACAGCGGTTTCATGCGGTTCAATGACGACTCCTTGGCAAAAGCCATAATCGCCGAGCAAACGGGACCAAGTCCCTTGTTAGTGACGAAGGTTGAACTTCAGCTCATCTTCAATTCAATAAAAAATAACAAGTCAGCAGGTGTCGCTGGTATATCCAACGTTGTACTAAGACATTTACCGACGGAGGCAATTGACATTTACACCACGCTCCTCAATAATGCATATTATCCAGTGCATTGGAAGATCACTGTGGTTCATCCTCTCCCGAAAAAGGGAAAGGACAACTCCAACCCGTCAAATCTTCGGTTGATAAGTCTTCTTCCGAGCATCAGCAAAGTTTTCTAAAAAATCATTAATAGGGCTCTGACTAAGTGGGCTGCGGACAACAAAATAATTCCGGATAAACAGTTCGGGTTCAAGGCGGGCCATGACACAATTCATGCTGCGTCTAAACTCACAGGTGCTGTTCTGGTTGATTTGGAAAAGGCCTTTGACACCATATGGTTAGAGGGTCTTTACCTAAAACTGAGCAGGCTTGGCATAAGCAAGCCATTGCTGTATATACTTTATGATATGCTTAACGGTAGAAAGTTTGTTGTCAAAAGTGGCAATGTTACTTCTACCACAACATTCTCAATTAAAAATGGTCTTCAACAGGGAGCGGAAAATTCACCGATTCTCTTCAGCATTTACACCAGCGATCTAATAGGTAGTCTTACAAAAGCAATTGCGTACGCCGACGATCTAATTGCGTACAGAACGGCCCGAAAGGTTGAGGTTATTAGAATTCTCTTGCAGCGTGATTTCGACGAGATTCAGCGATATTGCGACGACTGGAAACTGAAAATAAATGTCCAGAAGCCAGAGACAATTCTGTTCCGGACTCCGTTGGCTAGGGCCACGAGGGATACGTGTAAGAATTGGCGCAAGATGGTCATCATTGATCTTCACGGGCAGCCATTAGCGAGCAAAAGTGTAGTAAAGTACCTCGGTATCTGGTTAGATCAGTATTTATATTTCGACAGAAATAAAAATGCTGCTCTGACCAGGGCCAGAGGAGCCGTTTTGGGTGTTTGAGTGGCAGTGTTTACGACGCTGTACCGGCTTATATCGAACAGCCGAATCTTCTTATGTGCATTACTATTCCAACGAGGTCCTATACAACGGGGACCGAATCAACAGAATTGACAATTTCGTGATAAGACTCGTTCAAGGTAACATTGAAAGAGCTATGTCTTCGACCAACAATTTAATTTTTGGGGCGTTCTATCCGAACGACGAATATTTTGAGAGTGCACGCTTGAGCGGCTTCATTTCTCCAGAGGCATTCCTCTTTTTAGAAAGATGCGGTCTGATACAGGATAGATTGGCAGGATAGTCTGGCACGTCAGACGGCGAACCGTGGATAGGCGACTCCTGTACAATCGGGACCTTATGGCACAAGGCGGAGCAGAGTTCCTTCGGTTCAGTAGGGCTGTGTCCGAACGGGACCGAACTGATAGGGTGAAGCAGGACAACCAGCTTTGGTGGCTTTAATCGGCACTTGATAGTGGGTAGACGGGATGGGGTTTTAAGCCTTGGCCGGCTTACATAATTGTTTAATAGTATTAGGGTTGAGTCTTAAGTAGAATAGGCATGGTGGCACGAAGAAAAAAATACAAAAAAAAAACAAAAACAAAAAATAATAAAAAAAAACATTAAAAAAAATTTAAAAAAATTAAAAAAAAAAAACAACAAAATATGAAAAGCAAAAATGTCAGATAGTTAGATTTGCTGCTGTGGTTTTTCTAGTTTTAAGTAGTTTATAGGTAGAATAGGTAGTTTAAGTCAGTTTTAAGTTTTATTTAAGGGCCTAATTTTAAGAAGTTTGTAAGTAAAAATAAAAAAGGATATTGATATTAGTTTTTTTTTTAAATTTTCTAATAAATACAAAATAAATAAAATTTTAATGAAGTCAAATAGATCTTAGGGCCGAAAGGCATTAGTTTTAAGTGTTATAGTTTAACTTAGTGTTAGTTGTAAGTTATGGATAATTAGGCTAGTTTTATGAATTTTTGTCTAGCTTTAAGACAGGTTTAAGAATGAATTGATAAAAATGAATAAAAAAAAGTGCGTTGGACTGTTATGCAAGGGGTCTTAGGTTCAATCCCTGTGCCTGTGCCATCTTAATTTAAAAAAAAAATAATTTTCGCGGGTACTGCCTCTTGCGAGGAATTGACAAATCCTTCAAGAGTAATTGTTGTCATGAAAAAGTGCTTTCTCAAACTAGCCGTTCGGGTTTGGCCTAAAATTGTAGGTTCCTTCCATTCCTGACAAGAGTACTCGCACACAGGAATGGTTAAGAGCTGTAAGTCATTAGGCCCTGGTGCACAATGGACTGTTGCGCCACACAATTTATATAATTGTATAACTCTTGCTTAAAAAGATCTTTGCACAATATTATGTTATCGTACTTTACTTTTAGACCAGAACTTCTTTTAATCCCAAAATAATCCTATTTTTCATTACAAGCTGGCAAAATATTTATCAACTCCAAATAATAATCAAAGAAATCTTATTGATCACTTCTTCGATTTCAATGCCGCATATGACAGCATCTCTGGGGACGAGCTGTATAGAACCATGTTTAGTTTTGACATCCTTACCAAACTGATCCGTTTGTGCAGAATGCTTATGAGTTTGGAAACAAGTTAACAGAACCTTTCAATGTCAAAAAAGTCTTTAAACAAGGTGATGCGCTGTCATGCTATTTTTTTAACATTGACCTCAAAAGAATTGTGCAGAGCTCACACGTCAACACTAGAAGCACTATCTTTGAGGTAGTCAAGAGCTTCGTCTACTTAGGCTCCGCTTTAAGCGCAGCCTTCACTGAGATGAAACGAAGAATAACTCTTGATAACCTCTGTTTCTTTGGGCCAAAAGCTGATAAAGTCTTCGAATCCAGATCAAATGGGCAGCTTGCTATAAAAATGCCGCACAAAATTGAAAAGTTTAATATGGAAATATGTTCTTGACTTAATGTTGATAGAAAAAAATTCATTCGTTTCGTGGTATCAAGTTAATAGCGCTGAGAAATTGCCACCTGTCAAACGTAGGTGCCATTTGAAATGTCATATAATATTAGTTGTATATTTGCCATTTATGGTAATTGATCGCTTTCACGTTTTGTTTAAACTCTAGATGTTTTTTAAAACCGACGTTATTCAAGTTAAGGTTGAGTTACCACCCAAAATGTGCGAAATGCTTCAAAAATAACTTAAAGAATTACCGGCCGTTTTGAATCTTTACCACATTTTACCACTCCATGTGTATTTTAATTATTATTTATGAAGTCAAAACTTTGTATCAAAATAAAATATTCATCGAAAATGTATCCCTATTCGAGTTTTAAATAGCTTTATCTTTGAAAATAAACAATAAATGACCCTGCCAGTTGATCGTATTTGCTGTTGAAGCAGTCAAATTAATTTCCCATAATAATACTTCAAACATATTTTTTAAACTGAAAAATTAAGTGGAAAAACACCTCATGTCCGTTTGCAAACTTGAACATTTTAATTTAACTTTACAATTTTTGGCGTGAACTAATAACGTCAGTCGAAGCTGAATGTTTTAGTCATATCATCAACGGTGTTATATTATTTACAGACTCTAATACCAGGTATTCTTGTCTAAAAAATTATAAATATTTCAAAACTTTAAAACCCAACCTACTGCAATATACCCTTAATGTAACAATCACTAACGACCAGATGGCACCACATAAACTTCTTCCAAATAAACCACAACAAATTCCAATAATTTATTTCCCGTCAGATAACATCCCTGCTACTGGAAATCACAAAAAAAAGATAAATGTCAATGAAATTCCATTCCAAGAAAATCTACTGCGTATATATCCTCATCTGCCGGAAAACATTAAAATAAACAAAATTTTCCTAAATTTCTGTTTTCAAATAACAGCAAACTAAACGAAATCATTTTTATGTTTTTCTATTCGCAAATTGCAGCGAATTTTTGGTGCTTTTCTTTTTGTTTTTCGTTAAGAAAAGACGCGCTCCCATAGAAGATTCGAGAGTCCAAGGATAAAGGAAAAGAAATTCCTTGATGTTTCTTGTGCTGCAAATGGAAAATGAGCAGTCAAAGTCACCATAAAATGTCCGGTCATACCCCAAAGAAGCAACGCACCGATGAAATTGAATTAACTGGTAAATGAGAACGATTCTACCCTACCGTCGTTGGTGGAGACTTTCTCCATCGATCCTTTACCTCACATCAGTTTATTTAATTAAGAGTTATCTTTTAATTGCAGAACGATTCTCTGAACAAATGGCACAACTATGCATGTCGGATGATTACTCCGATGTTGCATTCATTGTGGAAGACCAACGCTTGCCAGCACATCGTGTGATTTTGGCTGCCCGGAGCGAGTACTTCCGTGCCCTGCTCTATGGCGGTCTATCTGAGACAAATCAAAGTGAGATCAAACTTAAAATACCACTGGAGGCCTTCAAGGCGCTCCTTAAGTACGTCTATTCAGGTAAGCTTATTGCTAAATGGTTAAAGCGAAGCGAACTTTGATTTCTTGTCTCTAGGACATATGCCCCTTTCCCAGATGGGTGACAATAATATCCTAGACACTCTGGGCCTAGCCAATCAGTATGGTTTCACAGAATTGGAATTAGCCATCTCCGAGTATCTGCGGCAGTACATATCGCTGTCGAATGTGTGCGCAATTTTAGACGCTGCAAGGTTGTACAATTTGGAGAAACTGGTAAATGTCTGTTTGACGTTTATGGATCGTAATGCGGCGGAAATTCTTCAACATGAGTCCTTTCGAGGATTGTCAAAGGTGACGAGAGTTTTGTTTGTCCATTTTTGAAAGTGTTTTATAAATTCACTTTTTTACGTTGCAGGAATCCTTAGAGGAAGTTTTAAAACGGGACTCGTTCTTTGCACCAGAAGTCCAGATATTTATTGCCGTAAACGAGTGGTGCAAGCAGAATTCAAATATCGACGTTGGGGTAGGTAAAAAAGTGCAACGAAAAAACAATCAACGATACTGTTGATAACAGATGACAATAAGCCATACCCGAAAGTGCAAATTATTAAGTGAAAAAAGATTAGTGGAGCAATGTCAAGAGAAAGGTGCAAAAGATTTTATGAGTAGGAAAAGCATTAATATAGAACCATAGAGCTCAGCGCTCCAGTATTGACGAAAGAACAACCGAATTTGCGAGACCTGTCACCAGATTAAGCTCAGATGTTGGAGAGCATCAAGTTGCTGTTAAGTCCTTTTCCCAACAGGGGTTGGATAGAGCCAAACTCGAAGAAAATGTGATAGAAGTTGAAGTCAAACAAATTCTCATAAAACAGGCATTATCCAATTTCTCAAGCACTAGAGAAGCTGCTGAGTGTTGAGTTAGGTAGAATGCTGAAGATAGGAGTATTAGAGGAGGAAAAAGTAGGCTGGGTGTGGATTCCAGATTATTTTTTTTATAATATAATCCCCTTGAGTATATTACTACCCTTATTATGCAGAGGCACAGTGTGACCACTAGGAAGAGGAGAGAGGGTTTAAAAGGAAATGTCGGTGCACATTGGTTTTGAATTTCTGTATATTGCAATGACTAGGAAAGAAAGAGTATGGTAAGGCATTCCATATTCGCGTAGTACGGTTAAAGAACGAATCTCTGTTTTTGACAGTACGACCGTAGTTAGGCTCGAGGGTATACTGATGAGCATTCCTAGAAGCACGAGTATTACGGTTAAACTGTTTAAAGAGAGGAATGCAACTGGCTGTTTCACTAGAGCATAAGCCGGTAAAATAACGGTAAAAAAAGGGTCAGCCAAGAGACCTTACGACGATGTTCAAGCGAAGTAAATGAACTTATGATGATATTATCATCAATCAATTTAAATGCTCTACGTTCAATTCTATCCAAGAGGCTTAAGTAAGTTGCAGGAGCACCAGCAGAGAGATGGTAGTTATACTCAAGCTTCGGACGTATATAAGTCTTGTAGATAACAGCCAGATCAGAAGGTGTGAAGCACACCAGTATTTGTTTTATGGTTTTCATACTTGATTCCATCCCATACTACTTGTAATGATCGATCCGAAAGGTAATTACTAATCCAATGAAGCAGGGACTCATGACAACCGAAATCACGCATTTTCTATAACAGAGTCTGATGTCAAACCCTATCAAATGCTTTTGAAATATGAAGTGCAATAATCCTACTTTCTCCAAAGCGATGTAAAGATTTGCTCCACTGTTCGGTGAAATGAACCACGAGATTACCATGAGATCTTCAAGATATTTCTTGAGCTGATAATTGATCAGCGTTTCCATGACCTTGCAAAGAAGGGACGTTAGTGCAATCGGTCGGTAATTAGAGGGTGGGGAAGATTTGCCTTTTTTGGGTATGGGCTGGACAAATACAGTTTTCTATCCTTTTGTAACTAGACCTGAGGAGGAGGACAGTTGAAAAAGCTTACGCAGTGGTTTTGCCAGCGTTGAAGAACACCTCTTCAACGTTTTCCGGATTTCCTCAGTACGGTTGGCTTTATAGCAACGGATACTTACCTCTTTGGCCCTAATAACCTCTTTACAGCTCGGATAAAACTATGCGTTTTCCTTGGGTCTGATACTTTTAACCCTGTTCGGTATAAAAGTTGTCATTCCCAGGAGAATTAAACTTGTGATCATATCTGCGCTGGACTCAACGTCACTATCGAGGAAGCATAGTGACCAGTTAAAGATCCTGAAGTAATTATTGAGACCGTCCCAGTTGCCTTCCTGGTATTACCAAACGGTTCTCTTAGGAGCTCTTTCCTTAAATGAACAGTTTTGAGACGAAAGATATGCTTAGAGAAGATAGAACACTACCAGACAACAGTGTACTTATCAGGGTCAGAGGTAAGAAACAAGTCAAGCGAGTTTTCTGCTCGACCTTCAACGTCCGATATTCGGTTGGACTCGTTGAAATGCTTTCGTAAGGACGAAAATGTTTGTTTATGCCCTTCCTTGCATTGAAGGACTAATAAGCAAACTTCAAGATACAAAGTTTCTCCAGTATCGATTTGAAAGCACCTTTTGGTGATTAAATCAAGGGAGAAGGCAGCTTTTTCATTCTCTGGGCTCTCGTCACAGCAATCCACGGTTATGCCATGCGGGTTGTATAACGCCACTCAGAACTCCACGGACAAGAAATTGGCCACTGTAGCCAAGAATGTTAAAATGTAAAGGTTTTCATTGCAATTTTCAAAAATGTAATTGACAAATATGCACCGAAACCTTATTACAAACTATTTCTTTTTTTTTCTTATGCTTTCACTGTATCTTTGACATAAAACTGCCTCCAACAACTCAAATAGATCTTCTTTACGTAGGGCTCAACAATTCTCCATAAGGCGTAAGAAATGTTGGGTATTATGTTGCTGTCTACGTTGGGACTTAAACTTTCAAAAACAAACCCAATGAATACACCTACATTTCATATTTAAGGCTTCACCTTTCAAGTCTTTTCTGGATAAATTATTTTTTTGATTTTTTTAAGAATTTTTGTTTTAAACAAAATTCTGGAATAAGATTTGTGTAATTCCAGTAGAGGTCTTGAAATATTGAAATTTCGAGGGCTTACAAGGTAGGTCTAGAGGTTCCAGTTGAGGTCTGGAAATTCGAAGGGACTTTTTTTGAAATTAAAAAGGACTTGCAACATCAGGAGAGGTCTTGAAATTTGTAGAGAGATTTTAAAACATCAAGTGAGGTTTTGATTTTCCAAGGGAGGTCTTGAAATTCCAAATAATGTGATGTGTTGAAATTGCATGGAATGTCTAGAGGTTCCAGTTAAGGTCTTAAAATATCAATAAAGTTCTTTAAATTTCGAAGAAGTTTTGGAGATTCTACAAGGGAGGTGTTGAAATGTCAAGGGAGGTCTTAAAATATCAATAGAAATTTTAGAAATTTCGTAAAAGGTCTTACAATATTCCAAGGCGGATATTGACATATCAAGTTTTAGACTCTTAGTAGCTTTTTTTGATCCCAGAACTATATAAAACTTGTTTTATTCTCTCCATTCTTTTAGACGGTTGTGTCATATGTACGCTTGCCGCTCATCCATCTGGAACACCTACTGCAAGTCGTTCGACAATCCGGCATCCTTGGTCCCGATAAACTTCTAGACGCCATCGAAGAACAAACAACATCCAAGTCCCTACCCTACCGTGGTACCCTTTTTCCCGAGGAGAATGTTGCTACCGAGAAATTCGGTTCAATGACAATTTTGGGCGAATGCCGTTCGGTTCTGCTGGACGGTGATTCAACATCCTATGACATGGAAAAAGGCTACACGCGCCATTGCATCACTGACCAGAATAATGTGGGCATAACAGTTGAATTGGGCAACAACTGCATCATCAATCACATCAAAATGCTACTCTGGGATCGTGACAATCGCGCCTATTCGTACTTCATCGAAGTATCGGTCAATCAGAAACACTGGGAGCGTGTAATTGACTACACCAAATATCACTGCCGTTCGTGGCAGTATCTGTATTTCGAGCCCAGAGCTGTGCGCTACATTAAGCTAGTTGGGACGCACAACACCGTCAATAAAGTATTCCATGTTGTCTGCCTCGAGGCTATGTACACAGCCAATATGCCAAAAGTTATCGATGGATTTGTAGCGCCCACATCGAATATAGCCACGATTGAGATGAGTGCCACGGTTGTGGAGGGTGTGAGTCGGACTAGAAATGCTCTGCTCAATGGAGATTTTGTTAATTACGACTGGGATTCGGGCTATACGTGCCATCAATTGGGCAGTGGGGAGATCCTGGTGCGATTGGGTCAGCCGTATTATATTGGATCGATGCGGTTGCTGTTGTGGGATTGTGACCAGAGGACTTATAACTTTTACATTGAGACTTCGGTGAATCAGAAGGATTGGCAGATTGTGGTTGATAAACGCACGGAATCGGCGAAGTCATGGCAGAACTTTGCATTCCCTCCCAGGCCGATGGTATTTATTCGGATTGTTGGAACTAGAAATACAGCTAATGAGGTAAGACAGTTCTTTGGGGGTTTAATTTGTATTTGGTGTTCATGTGAGTTTATTTTTAGATCTTCCATTGTGTCCACTTGGAATGTCCATCACAAGACCCGTTGTTCCTTCAGCAGGAGAAGGAGCGAAAGCGCGCCAATTCCAAAGTCGCCGAAGAAGATAATCTAATCCAGCTTGTTGATATGGCCAAACCATCAAAACCATTTGTCCCCGAAGGAAGTGTATCCGAAGCCTCGACTGCAAGTTATTGTGAAGACAGCGATTAAACAAAAAACACGATTGATATTCCAAAAGAAGAGCTACATAAAAATAATACAAAAACAAAAAAAGCAAACAAACCTGTACCAAATGTATTGATACCATTTCCAGAGGTCAAACCGTTAGAAGATAAGTAAGCGGAGTAAGCAGAGAGCGGAAGCGGATAGAAAACCAAAAGAAAAAAAGACGCAGATTTTTTTCAATAAGATTCTGAATCTCAATTGACATGCCACAGGATTTCCCCATTAGACCTGAATTCTTCAATGATATTCCATTAAAACAAATTATTAAAAATATGATATTATCAAAATATGTTATAGAGCATAAAACAAAGGTGCCACGCGCTTAATATTTATTTAGATTGAGCTTTTAATCTTTTATTCCCATTTTGTTCTTGTCGCGGATCTGTATAAAAATATTGTTAAAGGCTTTAATCAGACATTTTTGATGCAACAAGTGATAGTCAACATCCTCATCGTCATCAGCTAAAGGGTTGTATTGTATTTTTCAAAAGCCAGCTAAGACTTTCTTTTTTATGTTTTTCTTTGTAATTTTAGAAGACTATCGCTTGTTGTGTTGTTTATTGCATATTTACATATTTATTATAACGAGTCATGTTCAATTTAAATTTTATTATTGCAACAATAATTATGAGGGTTGGAATTCAGAAAAACCATAGAACTGTTTACAGATTTTTTATATTACACACAAAACATGTTAACATGTTTCGTGCAAAAGTTATATCCATTGAAAAACATTTCCTTTTTCTCTTCTTAATAGATTTAAAACAAAAGAAAATTGTATGTTATAATTTGTTGCATCGATATGGAAATATATATTATAGAGAGATTATTTAGTTTTATTTTGTCTTTACTTTTGATTTAATTAGGAACTTTTTTCCTTTTTTTTAAATTTTTATTTGGAAAAATAATAATTATTAAAAATGATCATAAATTATTAAAATCTTAAAAAATGTTGTTTTATTTAAAGAAATATAAGAAAGTAATAAGTCCATATTACATTTAAGTATTATGGCTTCAATTAGGGCCATCTAAGGGAATTTGATTAACAGTATATTTTATTTTTTCGAATTTAAACAATGAATAAGTGATTCGTGTAATTTAAGTCATAGCAAACCGAATTCGGGAAATTCTCCCGTCTATTAATCAACTTGATCGTGATATTCAATACCTCTTTTAAATGAGGCCACTTTTATATTTGTCAGTAAAAATTTAAGGATGATAAATTTGATAAACTTCACTGATGGCAACTAGAGCAATCAGTAATTTACACTTGGAGCAAATCTTTACATCGTTTTGGAGAAAGTAAGATTATTGCACTTGATATTTCAAAAGCATTTGGCATCAGGCCCTATTATCGAAATTGCGTGCTTTCGGTTTTCATGAATCCCTGCTTCATTAGATTAGTAATTATCTTTTGGATCGTTCAAAATAAATGGTATTGGATGGGTTCAAGTCTGAAAATCACAAAATAAATGCTGGTATGCCCCAGGGCGCTGTTCTATCTGCAACACACTGACCCCCCCCTGGGAGATAATTTGTTTGCTTTTTCGTAGGAATTCCCTTCAATTCAAAACTAATCGTATTGCGTTAATGGATATGACCCCCATTATATTTTGAATCATTTATTTTTTGTATATGAAAACCACATTTATATTTTACTTCCTTAAATGTTGTTGCTAAAAGTATTATTTTTGACTGAAGATTGGACTAAGAACATAATATGAATGGGATATTCAGCCTTATTCCAAAAGCACAGCACAAATTCATCAACTTTTGACCAATTAACGATCCAGGGGGGGTCACATGAGCCAAAAAGCTTATACAGTGAAAATGTATAAGTAAGGATTTTATCTATAGATTTATTAGTAATTTAACGACATGCACCAAATAGTGGTTTGCGGTCGCAAACAACTCAAATTTAAATTTTCGCTCAATATAGAATTTGAAAAAACTTTAGTCATGCTTTAAATTATTTCATTAAAATTGTTTCTAAGAAAAAGAACAAACATTCCGGTTCTTAAGAAGAAACCTTGAATAAGTGATCATGAATTTTATATTAAGTTGCCTTTGAATTCTTTAAACTAGCCTTCAATTTTATTATTACATTTTTTTTGACCATATAAATAGAAAATAGAACTAGAGCTTTTAATCAAATATGACATTACGACGGTAGTGAAGTCGAAAAAAGTGGGTTCCCCGATTCTGTAAATCTGTCTGTCTTTCCTGGCTCCTACAGTCCAAACAATGGTGTTGATTGAAATTAAGGTTTAAGCATATAGCGTAAGGAATTTTTTCATTTTATTAATACGAAAAATAACAGCAGTCCCCATACATACAAATTTGTTGGTTAAAACATGTGATTTTTCTTAAACTTTCTCTAAATTTTGTGTTCTTAATTTGGCTTCTTTCTACAAGAAAAACATATTTTCGTATTGCTCCAAAAGGTACCATTCAAAAACTCCTAATTTTGTTTTTAAGTTTTCTCAAGAACTAATGGAACGATTTCAAAATTCTTTTCTTTCTGTGCAAGCTCTTGTCAATGATCAAATTGATAATGATTTTTTTATGAAATTGATTTTTAATAAAATACTAAACTAAAAACTCGATATTTCAGGGACAAAATTTGTTGACGAAATTTTAATGTAAAATGTTCATATATTTATAAGCGCTTTATTTAGTGCTTATACCAAAAATATTTTTAAGACAAAATTTAAAATGATTTTCGAAAAAATAGGTTAATCTAGATTTTTTGACATTTAAATTTTGGAGAAAAACTTATTTTGCAGGTACATTTTTAAATCTTAAAATATAGGAAATATTTAAACAGACTCTTTGGAAGAAATTATCAAGTTCGTGCGTAAAACATAATAAAAGTTTCATATCTATTGATATAAAAGCTTTGAAACGTGTAATTTGTGAGTACTACAAAACTTTTCTTCCCAACTTATTTGTTTACTTACCTTACTTTTTTTAATCTAATTTTTATAGAGAATGAATGTACTTAAATGCAACTATTTTCTTGAATTCAAGAATCAAACCTGTTTGTCTCAACAATTTTTAAGTTTTGTTGACGCCTTTATGAGATCAAAATACGAGTAAGCAGATTGATAACGATATAGTAAAAAGAGACTCACGGAGATTGATTTAAAAAAAAACTACATCCCGACATTTTTACATATCAGATCCTCTCTCATTTTCAGGATTTTTAAATATTTGCAGCGTTCTTTGCATTAATAGTAATGAAAACAAGAAAAGCGCGTTTTGTTTTTGGAAAAAAGCAACGTTTCAAAACAATTTCCTACATTTCTGCGCGAAATGCACCAAAAACCCTCTAAACTATTGTATTTTAAATAAATTTAAACGATAAATTAACGCTAATAAATAAATTACAAATTAAATTTTTCTTAAATATGGCATATTTAGAAAACTGTTGGAATCTTCGAATGCTTTCATATGAGTCATCCAAATTAAATAGTAAGACCATACCTTGCTGGACAATAGTGTTCTAAATAATTTGATAACTAAAGTGGGCATTTAAGCAATTATTAAATTTTGTTATGATCCTTTACAAAACATTAAAGAAGCGGTGAGTAAAAACTCATCTAAGTGTGTGACCCCCCCCTGATGAAAAGTCTGGATCCACCCTTGTTCCTCTTCCTAGTGCTCACACTGTGTCTTTATATAATAAGGGAAATAATATAGCCTTGAGTGTGCGCTTATTATAAAAAAAAATTATATTGCCCGACAACCGAATAGTGCCTTAGACTTGTTTTTTGTCTTAGGACCTTATACTTTGTATTCCTTCAATTAGTTCGATATTGCGTTCCAGACTCATATAACTTGTCTGCTAACTATCCCCAAACTTATTTTTTTTTTGTATTATTTTGAGTATGGCGGCTATGTTAATAAGGGCATATTTTAAAGCTCAATCCAAAATTGTACGAGCTTAGAGGTGTAGATAGGAGCGTTATCCTGCTAGAACTTGTAGAAATAAAAGATTTTGTAGAAAGATGTCTGTGCGTGTACGCACGTTCGTACGTCCGTACGTTCGCGACGTTTTTATCGTCGTCCATAGCTCAAGAACCAGAAGAGATATCGATTTCAAATAAATTTTGTTATACAGATAATAAGGCAGAAAGATGCAGAAAGGGCTCTCAAGAAAATTGCGTGGGTGGTTTTTTTACCATAGCAGTTTGAAAAAAAGGTGAAAATTTTGGTTAACCCTAAATATCTTACGAACCAAAAACACCAGAGACTTGAATTAAATTTTATATAATATAAAAAAAAATCCGTTTAACGGTTTTTTTTTATAAATCAAAAACACTGAAAAAAAAATTTGTCACCTCCAAAATTTTACGCCTAAAATATGATTTCATCTCCAAAACCATTTTGTGCAACGAAGTATAATGTTTTTGACCTGTGATACATTTTTGAGAAAAATCGAATTGACAGTTTTTTTTTATAAAAAACAAAAATCAAAAAAAAATATTACTAAAAATTGGTAAAAATTGAATATCGATTCAAATATCTTTTCAAAAATGTAAGATATTCGCTTTAAACTGCTTTTATCTTTCAAAAAATATTGTTGCGAACATTCAGTAAAATTTTGAAAAAAATCGAATTGACAGTTTTTTAACAAAAAATAAAAACATAAAAAAAATGTATAAAAGTTGGTAAGAATTGATTTTCGACTCAAATATCTTTTCAAAAATTTAAAATATTGGGTTCAAACTAATTTTATCTTATAAGAAATATTATTTCAACATTCGATAAAATTTTGAAAACAATCGAAATGACAGTTTTTTTTTACAAAAAATAAAACTGTAAAAAAAAAAACAAAATTAAAACTTGGTAAAAATTTACTTTCGACTCAAATAGCTTTTAAAAACATTGAGATATTGGCTTTAATTTACTTTTACCTTTCAAAAAATATTGTTGTCAACATTCAGTAAAATTTTGAAAAAAATCGAATTGACGGTTATTTTACAAAAAATAAAAAAACCGAAAAAAAAATTAACAAAAGTTGGTGAAAAATGATTTTCGACTCAAATATCTTTTCAAAAATTCAAGATAATAGCTTCAACATAAAGGGGTATGCTCATTTTCGGCCCGGAGTGTAAACCAATGAATTTGGTATCAAATTAAAGGTTGTTCTAAGCCGGATATATCTGCAAAAATATTTTGTCGATAACTTATGGGAGATCCGAGATATTTGAGATTGAAGTTCGAAATGTCCAACCATTAAAAATCAGCACTTTTTCGACATAAATGCAAATATCTTTGGATACAGAAAAGTTAGAAAAATCAAAAAGGTATTAAAATAAAGGTGTCAAAAATATCTTTTAAATGAAATTAAAATAACATTTCTATGATTTATATATTTTGAGTTATTTTTAATCAAGCCTTTTAATAACAGCATTTTTTAGGCAAACTTTTGTGCAAGAATATCTTTTAAAATTCAATGATGATATTAATTTTGTTTGGCACCAATAAGTGGCTTAGTTTACAACCTTTATTTTCATATATAATTTTTTAGGGTTTTTTAACAATTTATTCATTTTGACAATAATTATTTAAAAATATGCTCCTAAAATACAAACAAAATCTTATAACTAACACTAAAATAAAACTAATTCTTATAGTAATAGTGGAAAAATTAAAACAAAAAATAAATAATTCTTATTAAAGTGGTGGAAATATTAGAATACAAAAAAAAACAAGTTGTTATCACATTATCGACAAAACAAAATTAAATTAATTCAAAGAAAAATAATAAATAATTATAAACTAAATAATAATTTAAAGAAAAATAAATAAGCAATGGGTTTGGGAAAACATAATTCTAATCTGAATTATAGGTCACTAAAAGGTTGTTTAAAAATTGAGAAGGTGTTCTTAAAATACTCTCATATCTTGCCCAACTTAAAAACCATATTATGGTCATAACATGAGCGTAACATCCAACCGTTCTTCGACCTACTAGGCAATTGCAATAATATTGTTGAATTGACCTTTGGCAATTAACGCATACCTGTCTTCGATTTCCCACACCTGAGCTAGGTTCGTTTCTTTGCACTTGGGAACTATTTACGTTACTTGGATTTTCATTAAAAGTTGAATCGTAATCCATTTTTGTCAAAAAACATATTTTAAGAAGAAATCACATCAAAAAACCAAATATCAACTGCATCAAACCAAAAAATATAACGGAAAAAAACTAATTGACAGATATTTAATAGCGTAAGTGGTTAACTCTTTCTTGTATGTTAAGCTTATACCTCTCACATGCTACTCTTCTAACATTATAGTGATAGGTATAAGATTTTGTTTGTATTTTAGGAGCATATTTTTAAATAATTATTGTCAAAATGAATAAATTGTTAAAAAACCCTAAAAAATTATATATGAAAATAAAGGTTGTAAACTAAGCCACTTATTGGTGCCAAACAAAATTAATATCATCATTGAATTTTAAAAGATATTCTTGTAAAAAAATTTTCCTAAAAAATGCTGTTATTAAAAGGCTTGATTAAAAATAACTCAAAATATATAAATCATAGAAATGTTATTTTAATTTCATTTAAAAGATATTTTTGACACCTTTATTTTAATACCTTTTTGATTTTTCTAACTTTTCTGTATCCAAAGATATTTGCATTTATGTCGAAAAAGTGCTGATTTTTAATGGTTGGACATTTCGAACTTCAATCTCAAATATCTCGGATCTCCCATAAGTTATCGACAAAATATTTTTGCAGATATATCCGGCTTAGAACAACCTTTAATTTGATACCAAATTCATTGGTGTACACTCCGGTCCGGATGTCCCTTATAAAATGAGCAATCCCCTTTATTTTATAAGAAATATTGTCAACATTCGATAAAATTTCAAAAAAAATCGAATTGACAGTTTTTTTTTTACAAAAATAAAACTCTAAAAAAAACAATACTAAAACTTGGTAAAAATTTACTTTCGACACACATAGCTTCTCAAAAATTAAAAATATCGGCTTCAAACTTATTTTATTTCACAGAAAATATTGTTTTCGATATTCGTAATTTTTATATAAAAATCCAACAGTCCCTTTTTTCATATAAAATAAAATCTAAGCAAGACAAATTGACAGACGGGATGGGAAGTTATCAGTGTGGGTCGCATCCCAGCCTCTTTTTTTCATTCAATATAGATAAGCAAAACTATATTCACAATGGGTCAAATTTATTGGTAATTTACTGTTATAATGTCATTAAAACAAAAAATTTATTAAACAAATGTAATTTATAATAATGGCGTTACCATGTCAAAACACAAACTTGCCCTGTTTTTGCATTGAGTTATTTTTCATTTAATATCAAATTTGCAGATCTGGATTTTTCGGCAGATTTACCCCTCTGCACTAACACTAATATTTAAAATTATAAAAAAAAATATTACAAGGAATTACTTTAATCAAATGTCAAAAAAAGAAAACAATTTGTAATCGTTTTCCATGCACCACAAAAAAAATTCAATTTTTGATGGAAATCTAAATTTCCTCGTGGAAAACCCTATAAGAGTGACTGTCAATTGGAATCATTCACAATATATCTAAAATCTCAAGTACATACGTTAAAACTGTTTTTAAAATGCTAATTGCAGACAAATTTATAAAATGCTTATTGATAAATTGACAATTGTAACAGTGATGCTAGTCTTGGACTGGCTTACATATGTACATGTTGCATATTTATTTTGGAGACAGAGGTTCTTCCAGAAAAAGAAGCCTTGAATAAACTTTAACGGGATGACTTTTGGTACATATTATATTTTCAAAAGTTTAATCTACATAAAGTGAAATGTGTCAGGTGGAATTGATTTTTTTCTTTTAAATAAAATATAATTTATGTATTTACAAACGTATGGAGGTATTTAAATTATGATTTATGCCACAAGCAGATGACTTAACGTATAAATGACACGTGTGGCAACATTTTATGATATTACATACGAGTATATGTGCCACAAAAATGAAAATTTAAAGTTTTTTAACTTGACTCTTGTAAAGGTAGGAATAAAGGCAGGTAGATAGGTAACTACCTTCACAAAGACTTCATACTGAAGATAAAAAAAAATTGAAACAATTCAAAGTCAAAGTCATATCTGATGGTTTCTTATAAACAAATAAACATAATTTTTTAAGACAAAAAAAAATCGTTCATGCGTTAAAATATTTCAAAATGGGAGTACCTATTTATGTGGCGACACATGTATGAAGGTATCATTCATACAAGAAACATTTTAGGTAGGTTTAGAAGAATCTTCTTAATATCACTCAAAACCATAAAAAAATGATAAACTTTAAGTCTCTCACATTCTTGAGGCACATGACGTGTATCATTCTTGTTATGATCGAACAAAGTTATAAACGGTGTTTTTTTAAGAGGTGAAGAACTTTAAAATCGAATAAAACAAACAATATTTTTTTTAATTTACTTGAAAATTGTTTTGGTCGAAAAATAATCGTCTGGTATTGAAATTTAAATCTGATTTCTGTCATATGACCGCCTCGGATCGGCTGTCTCGGGTGTAGTATAATCTGGAGGTCCAGTTTTCGCTGACAGGTCCAATGAAAATGATGCTGGTAATATTCTCCTCCGTGTGGTCACTCGTCAAATAAAATAGTTATAAGCGGAGTTAGATCGCACGATCTAGAAGGTCAGTTCATGGGTCCGTAACTCGAATCTATGCGGTTACCAAACGTTTACTTAAACAAATATATTGAAGCACGAGCATGTGGAATATGTTGCACCGCCGGCCGCCGTCTTATTGAAACTACAATAAATTTGCACAATTGGGAAGCGTTGTTCAGGCGTCCGTTTATATTCACGTTAAAATGTTAAGGCAAACCAAAAATACATCACTTGACAGCTGAAAGAAATGGCCACCAGTGAAAATAGTGCTGCCAACCTAAAGTTCTTATTTACTTAATGAAGGTGTTGCTACAGTCCTCTGTGTACTAGAGGTAGAGTCTCACTCAACAAACTTCTGCATTTAGCTCGGTCGCTAGCTGTGCACTCTAAGTTGGGTGAGGTCACCTTATCCACATACTTCCTCTAATGTGCTGTCCAGTGGGCGTGGATTCGAAGACTTTTCGGGTCGGATCATTGGTTTCCATTCTCTGTACGTGACCTAGCCATCTCAGGAATTCGAGATTTATCATATTTTTGTTTTGTAAAGTCGTTGTACAGCTCGTCGTTTCATCTTGTCATCTCCTCACCTTCTTTCTTCTATGGGACCGTAAATGGCTTTTCTCTCGAAACGATCCAAGGTGCTTTCAATTGCTTTTGTCACAGTCCATGCTTCTGTACCGTAGAGCAGGGCGGTAATAATGACAGCCTTTTATAGTGGCACTTTGATTGCTCGAGAGAGCTCTTTACTACCAAAGAAACTACGGTTAGAAAGGTTAGTTCTTCTTTTGATCTCAGTGCTGGTGTTGTTGGTGGTGACGTTTTGACCGAGAAGTCGCTCGTTGGTGTCATAGGCCAGTTTTTGATGACAGCATCTACTTCGTTAAGCCCACATCTGTCTCATAATGCACAAAAGCTCCTGTATAAAGCGGACTGTAAAACCATAGAAAAATAAAACACGGTATTTTTAGAGTCGGGAAAAGTGTTTAAAAAACCCGACTATCGATTCATTTTATTTATAATATTTCTCTGTACGATTACTTTTCTTTACAATAATTATTTGTTATATTTATACTTCATCCGAGGCCGGCCTGCTCGTGACGAGAGTTAAAAGGCAACTAACTCACAAAGTAAATATGAGTGAACTTATTTCTTCAAGTTACAATCGCATACAATTACAAGAATAAATATATAACTTTACTAATACAAAGGAATAAGACAATTGACTTGAATGTGTTTAGCGCATTCGATACAGTGCCAGCAAAAATTAACAATTTTTTAATATATATATTCAATTGGGCTTAACATAGCCGCATCTTATTTACTTGAATCTATTCATGCAATTTTTCGCTCTCTACGGGTATAATACAAATCTTCTGTACTGCTCGCTTCAATCTTCCTGTCTCTGTCTGTAAAATTACGGATCTGACGACGCCATCTTTGCTGGTGATGAGTTCGCATATCCTGCCCAGCGCCCAGGATGCTGGAGGGAAGTTTTCGCTCGCAATCGTAACTAGCTGTCCTATTCGGAGCTTCTCTTTTTCTCTACGCCACTTCTTCCGTTGTTGCAGAGTGGACAAGTATTCAGTACTCCATCTGTTCCAGAAATGTGTCAGCATCTGTTGTCGCTCTTTCCAAAGTTTAACCCCCACTGTGCTCGGTTGGCTGCCGATATCAAATGGGACTGGAAGTATGGCTGGCTCGCCCACTAGGAAATGCGCTGGAGTCAACGCCTGTACATCGGACGGATCGTCACTTAGCGGATGGATCGGCCTTGAATTGAGGATGGCTTCTATTTGTGCTAGAAGCGTCAGGAGCTGTTCATATGGTAGCACTCTCATACCAACTATCCTCTTTAGATGATACTTCATCGATTTCACGGCTGCTTCGTAAATGCCACCTTGATGTGGTGCGGCCGGTATCATGAACCGCCATTCTGTACTCTTATTGTTTAGATGAGCTATAGTTTGCTCTTCTGACCATTTTTGTATGGCTCTCTTCAACTCTTTGTCTGTACCGACGAAAGTCGTGCCGTTGTCACTGTACATTCGCTCGCATCGCCCTCTTCTGGCTATAAAACGCTCATAGCATGCAATGAACGCCACTGAGGTCAAATCTGTGACCAAGTCAATGTGTACGGCTCGTGTCTTTAGACATACAAATATTGCCACCCAACATTTGCTTCTGGTTATTTGATCGCCTTGCTTGTCTATCATCTTTACTTGTAATGGACCCGCGTAATCTACCCCGCAATGCAGGAACGGTTTTCCAACCTGTACTCTGTCTGCTGGTAATTCTGACATTAGTTGGTGTTCCAACTTTGCGCTGTACCTGGCACATATTACACATTTGTGGAGGTAGCCTCTTAGCTCACTGCGCAGCTTCGGAATCCAATATTTTTGCCTGATAAACTGCATCATAATCTGTGCGGCACCATGTTTGGTGCTACGATGTGAATGATCTATCACTAGCCACGCCAATCTAGAACCATTCGGTATTATTACGGGATGATTCATTTCGTACGAATTACTGCTTCTGTCAAGTCTGCCTCCTACTCTCAGAAGTCCCTTGGAATCTAGGATTGGCTTGAGTGGCTCTAATTTGCTTTTCTCGGGAAGGTTGTTGTGCTCTTGTATTGCTTTCAATTCTGTACCATAGTACTGCCTTTGCGAATCTCGTAAGAGGTAGGCCATTGCTCTGGCTCTCTCTTCTATAGTCGGCTGCTGGATTTCAGGCTTACGCCTTTTGGCTCTTATTTTGAAAGTCGGATTGGCTGACCATCTTTCTATGAAACGCATTGTATAACTTAAGATATTGATTACTCTTTCCAGTTTATTGGAATATTCTAATAGAGGAACATTATTCCCTTTTTTCTTTAAACCTATACATAACGCTGGCTTTACTTGTGTAAGCGCGACTATTTTTAGTTCATCTTGTACCTGTACCAAATCGTCTGTACCAAAGCCGTATTCTGGCCAATCTGTACGTGGCCGTTGCAACCATACTGGGCCTTCTAGCCATAGCCTGTTGTCTACCAATGCGGACGCCTGCACGCCCCTGCTTAATAAGTCAGCGGGGTTGTCTTTAGTGTTGACGTAGTGCCAGCATTTTATTTCTGTGTTCGTCTGGATAGATGAAACACGATTCGCCACATATGTTTTGAGGTTGTATGGCAACTTATTTAGCCAGTGAAGTACTACTGTGGAATCTGACCACAAGAAATAGGGCGTGTTCAGATATTCCATGGAGGTTTTTGCTTCTACGAGCAGCCTTGCCAATAACTCGGCTGCAGCTAGCTCTAGCCTTGGAATCGTTATTGTCTTCAACGGAGCCACCCGTGATTTTGACATCAATAACTTGCATGTACCTGTACCATCTGAGTTTTCTATACGAACATATATTACTGCGCCATATGCTACGCTGGATGCATCTGAGAACCCATGGATCTGTACATTTTCTGAGCCGATGGTGCCTAGCCATCTGTCTATACGGAATTTTTCAAGAGACGTAATATCATCCCAATAAACTCGCCATCTTTCTTCTACTTCTGCAGGAATTTTCTCATCCCAATCTGTACTTAGCCTCCAAATGTCTTGAATCATTATTTTGCCTATGACCGTGACTGGAGATATGTAACCATTTGGGTCATATAACTGTGCTATGCAGCTTACAACTTTCCTCTTAGTCAGTGTGCCAGCTAACTTTGGTGTTTTTACTTCGTATGTAAACTGATCTGCTGCTATCAGCCATTTCAGACCTAGAATGGATGATTTTTCCTCCCCCGAAAACACCAAGGAGGCATCCACTGAACTAGGATTCATTGCTTTCATGAACTTGCTGGAGTTTGATTTCCATTGGCATAATTCAAACCCAGCGCCTTTTAATATTCTGTACATGTCTTTGGCTAATGCAATTGCTTTCGTTTCATTGATCTCGCCTGTTACACAGTCGTCCATATAGAAATCATTTCTGATTGCCATTGCTGCTTTTGGCAGATTATCTTGTGCCTCTATTGCGGCTTGCATTACTGACCTCACCGCTAAATGAGCTGATGACGTTAGCCCAAAGGTGACGACTGTGAGCCAATACTCGCATAGCGAATCGTTTTTGTTCTCTCTCCAGAATATGCGCTGAAGGTCCCATTGCTCTTCATTTAGACGGACCTGATTAAACATTTTCTTAATATCGGCGCATATTGCTATACGATGCCTTCTAAATCGCATTACTGTCTCATGCAGGTCTCTCTGGAGCTTTTCGCCTAGCATCTGGATGTCGTTCAGCGAAATTCCCATGTCTGTACAACAGCTTGCATCGTATACGATGCGAAATTTCTTTTCTATACAATGATGAGGTATGTAATATACTGGCTTATCTGCACTAGGATTTCTCCTTACTATCTGTACATGTCCTAGTTCAATGCTCTCACGCATCTTTTCTACGTAGGCCATTCTCATCTGTTCGTTCTTTTCTAGTTTTCTCTCTAGGCACATAAATCGGCGCAACGCTGTTTCGCGCGAGCTACCTATATTTGTATAGTTTGGCTTTAGAGGCATTTTGACAACAAACACGCCGT
The DNA here is from genome assembly GCF_945859685.1 of Eupeodes corollae. Lineage (NCBI taxonomy): Eukaryota > Metazoa > Arthropoda > Insecta > Diptera > Syrphidae > Eupeodes > Eupeodes corollae. Next base: position 15,480,538 of record NC_079148.1, on the reverse strand, counting down.
CATTGTCACGATAGTGGGAGGACACAAAATGCTGCTCCACAAGTTCTTCTTCTTCTGACCTCTTTGAGCATGAGCCGACCTGGTCCATCTGCCAAAGCCTACTAAGAAGCTTGTCTAATTGCTCTCCAGCAGTATAGACTACCGCTGGACGACCATTGCTTGTTTCTGGGTCAACCGTACGACTTGATCCCATCACTAATATACCAAGTGAGGATTCTAGTAGTGTCGTACCGGACAGTGTTCTGCCAATCACTGATTTGATTGATTTTGCAAAAATGCACCGAAAGAAAAAAGCTTGGTTGATTCAAGTATTTTCCATTGTTGGTTGACAATTCAGAAAAAATTGTGAAAATCACTACTTTTGTAGTCGAATCAACTAAGGCGTCGTGATCGAATCAACTGATCGAGCATTGTTGATTTTTATTCGTGCTAAGTATCATAAAAATAGTGATATCAATAACATACATAGCTGATTCAAACATGAATTAAATGTAAAACGATAATTCAATTGTTGATTTCATTGTTGCTTAACAATGCACGTCGTAAGCAACACAAATCTAATAAATTTGTGAAATTGAGTACGTCTGTGATGATTCAACCAAGACTTTTCATGTTTAAATCAACAAACTAGACGTTGTTGATATTTTGTTGCCTTTAAATACCATAAACATTAATTCAATGATCACTCTTATAGTTAATTTTCGAAAATATTTTAATAAATGAAAGTACAATCACAAACGTATTTGAAGAAGCAAGGTTTAATAATAAATCAGCAAAGCAGAGTGGTTGATATTTGCGATTTTTAAGTATCGTAAAAATAATCACTCAATCACATTCATAGTTCATTTAAAATAAGAAAAAGTAAAATTGAAATGGTACGTTACTGTTGCAACAACCAAGGTTTCATGTTTAGATTAACCAAGCAGACTTGGTATTGTTGTATATTTTTAAGTACTATATAAAAAATTAAAAATATATACATTATTTATAAACGGTCAGAACTCTTTTACTTGTTTGTAAATCACAGAAACAACCGACGGAACGTAGCAAATTAGTTTGAAGAAAATCTTTCTGATTATCAACATAGTGAATGTAAAATCTCCTTAAGCTTTCAATCCTGAATTTTACATCGACGAAGAGTACAAACAAGCCCATGTTAATCAGAGCATTTAGTTTTACGTAGGAAAAACAAAATTAAGTAAATAAAATCATTTTTGTCCTCGTTTTTTGTATTTATTAATTTGAGTTTAACGCATGCATCATTGGGGACTCTGATATAAATGTTTATATAAGTTCGCAGCAAAAGACAAATATGTTTGGAACCATTCTGCATCTGATGTTCGAAGGGTGGCGAAATTACAATTTTTAACCAGTCCCTAAAAATCATATTTTGTAACAGTCTAATTGCGAAAGCTCTGGAGATCGGTGTTTATCCAGCTACAGGCATGACAAATATGTACTTTAAAATAAAATATAGTGTTTAATATAAATATAGTTATATTCGTTAAAAACTTCTGTGAGGTGCGTATCTTCTCAGACAAAGTTCAAACATATAAATAACTTAACTTGACAAGATGACAAGTGCCTTCATTTAGAATTACCAATTTTGTAGTAGTGTTCGGAAGAAAAATTTACGTTACACGCCATTGACATGAAGATAATTTGAGCGCCACACTGTTCATGTTTCAAATAAAAAAATATTCCTGAAAATAAAAGTTAAGGAACATATATTGTTGTACACATAAGTTAATTAAATAATATGGATTGTTTAAAAGCGTCGCTGAAACTAAAAAGAAGTCAAAAGAATTCACCTTATTGTATAATATTATTGTATAATATTATTGATAATATTTGAATAAAATTTGTAATTTTCTAATTTGTTTTCATTAAATCTTTTGTTGCAATGTAAGAGTAGCTTTATACTGCGGTGAACACGACCATATTATTTCCATCACGAACATAGTTACAATTGAAAATGATTACAGTGTGGTCAACAACGTACGTGATCATTAGGACGCGCTTAATCGAAAATGGCATTATTTTTTGTCTTTTGCTCATTCCAATGTGAAAAGTTTGGAAGTTTCTGTTTTAGTTTTTAAAATATGTTTAGGCCCTGTAACGACTAAGTCAAAAATATCGAATATCTTATTTCATTTAAAAAAAATAATATATGTAATTCTTAAGTGGATGTTTTCATATACGTAAAAAACAGGATAATTTTAAGAAAATGGATTTTTTTTCTTTCTAGAAATCATTCGTTTTTTTGTTTTGAGAATCAATACTTTTTTAATCATTGTAATCAGAACTTACAGTGCATTACAATATCATAATTCGCTTAAAAATTTGATTTACTTTAAAATTAATCCGTGCTATCATTCATATTTCAAAATGGACATTAGGTACTTATGAAATTGTAACCATAATCAGTGTCAAACTCATGCACTGCTATTACATTATTTATTTGGGTTGATATAAAAAGATATACCCAATATATTAAAGCAGAAATTTTGTTTATTAGTTTGACATATTTTATGATAGCTTTTCTAATTTTTTTTAAAACATGTTTTCTTATTTTTCTTTTGAATGAAGCAGCTTGACTGTATGTGTTACAAAAAATTTCAAATAATCTAAAATAATTTTCTGGGCCATTATTTTCCTAGTGGGAAAGTGGATTAAAAATTAAAACGTTTTTTGTCTTATTGTTGTACACACAAATTGAGAAAGAAATATCTAAAGATTTGTTTATGCCATTAAAAACAGCATTGTTAAAACCCGTCTACAACTAAAAAGAGAGAAGAGAACTCACTTTAAAAACTGCTGTAGCCTAAAAGAAATCATACAATATTTGTAAATTGAAAAAAAATATATGCATAATATTTATGAAAAAACAGTCCATTGAAATGATTTCGTTTTCCTCCAACCTTGTTAGAAATCTTGACAATATTTTAACAAGCTTTGAAATTATCATTTTCCAAATGTGAATCTGATTTGTTTTCATTAAATTATTTGTTGAAGTGTAAGAGTAGCTTAATACTTCCATAATAGTGCAGTGAACACGAATATAAAACTTCCATCACGAATATTGTTACAATTGACAATGATTACAGTGTGGTCAACAACGTACGTGATCATTAGGACGCGCTTAATCGAAAATGGCATAATTTTTTGTCTTTTGCTCATTCCAATGTGAAAAGTTTGGAAGTTTCTGTTTTAGTTTTTAAAATATGTTTAGGCCCTGTAACGACTAAGTCAAAAATATCGAATATCTTATTTCATTTAAAAAAAATAATATATGTAATTCTTAAGTGGATGTTTCCATATACGTAAAAAACAGGATAATTTTAAGAAAATGGATTTTTTTCTTGAAAAAAAATATATGCATAATATTTATGAAAAAACAGTCCATTGAAATGATTTCGTTTTCCTCCAACCTTGTTAGAAATCTTGACAATATTTTAACAAGCTTTGTAACTATCATTTTCCAAATGTGAATCTGATTTGTTTTCATTAAATTATTTGTTGAAGTGTAAGAGTAGCTTAATACTTCCATAATAGTGCAGTGAACACGAATATAAAACTTCCATCACGAATATTGTTACAATTGACAATGATTACAGTGTGGTCAACAACGTACGTGATCATTAGGACGCGCTTAATCGAAAATGGCATAATTTTTTGTCTTTTGCTCATTCCAATGTGAAAAGTTAGGAAGTTTCTGTTTTAGTTTTTAAAATATGTTTAGGCCCTGTAACGACTAAGTCAAAAATATCGAATATCTTATTTCATTTAAAAAAAATAATATATGTAATTCTTAAGTGGATGTTTTCATATACGTAAAAAACAGGATAATTTTAAGAAAATGGATTTTTTTTCTTTCTAGAAATCATTCGTTTTTTTGTTTTGAGAATCAATACTTTTTTAATCATTGTAATCAGAACTTACAGTGCATTACAATATCATAATTCGCTTAAAAATTTGATTTACTTTAAAATTAATTCGTGCTATCATTCATATTTCAAAATGGACATTAGGTACTTATGAAATTGTAACCATAATCAGTGTCAAACTCATGCACTGCTATTACATTATTTATTTGGGTTGATATAAAAAGATATACCCAATATATTAAAGCAGAAATTTTGTTTATTAGTTTGACATATTTTATGATAGCTTTTCTAATTTTTTTTAAAACATGTTTTCTTATTTTTCTTTTGAATGAAGCAGCTTGACTGTATGTGTTACAAAAAATTTCAAATAATCTAAAATAATTTTCTGGGCCATTATTTTCCTAGTGGGAAAGTGGATTAAAAATTAAAACGTTTTTTGTCTTATTGTTGTACACACAAATTGAGAAAGAAATATCTAAAGATTTGTTTATGCCATTAAAAACAGCATTGTTAAAACCCGTCTACAACTAAAAAGAGAGAAGAGAACTCACTTTAAAAACTGTTGTAGCCTAAAAGAAATCATACAATATTTGTTAATTGAAAAAAAATATATGCATAATATTTATGAAAAAACAGTCCATTGAAATGATTTCGTTTTCCTCCAACCTTGTTAGAAATCTTGACAATATTTTAACAAGCTTTGTAATTATCATTTTCCAAATGTGAATCTGATTTGTTTTCATTAAATTATTTGTTGAAGTGTAAGAGTAGCTTAATACTTCCATAATAGTGCAGTGAACACGAATATAAAACTTCCATCACGAATATTGTTACAATTGACAATGATTACAGTGTGGTCAACAACGTACGTGATCATTAGGACGCGCTTAATCGAAAATGGCATAATTTTTTGTCTTTTGCTCATTCCAATGTGAAAATTTTGGAAGTTTCTGTTTTAGTTTTTAAAATATGTTTAGGCCCTGTAACGACTAAGTCAAAAATATCGAATATCTTATTTCATTTAAAAAAAATAATATATGTAATTCTTAAGTGGATGTTTTCATATACGTAAAAAACAGGATAATTTTAAGAAAATGGATTTTTTTTCTTTCTAGAAATCATTCGTTTTTTTGTTTTGAGAATCAATACTTTTTTAATCATTGTAATCAGAACTTACAGTGCATTACAATATCATAATTCGCTTAAAAATTTGATTTACTTTAAAATTAATTCGTGCTATCATTCATATTTCAAAATGGACATTAGGTACTTATGAAATTGTAACCATAATCAGTGTCAAACTCATGCACTGCTATTACATTATTTATTTGGGTTGATATAAAAAGATATACCCAATATATTAAAGCAGAAATTTTGTTTATTAGTTTGACATATTTTATGATAGCTTTTCTAATTTTTTTTAAAACATGTTTTCTTATTTTTCTTTTGAATGAAGCAGCTTGACTGTATGTGTTACAAAAAATTTCAAATAATCTAAAATAATTTTCTGGGCCATTATTTTCCTAGTGGGAAAGTGGATTAAAAATTAAAACGTTTTTTGTCTTATTGTTGTACACACAAATTGAGAAAGAAATATCTAAAGATTTGTTTATGCCATTAAAAACAGCATTGTTAAAACCCGTCTACAACTAAAAAGAGAGAAGAGAACTCACTTTAAAAACTGTTGTAGCCTAAAAGAAATCATACAATATTTGTAAATTGAAAAAAAATATATGCATAATATTTATGAAAAAACAGTCCATTGAAATGATTTCGTTTTCCTCCAACCTTGTTAGAAATCTTGACAATATTTTAACAAGCTTTGAAATTATCATTTTCCAAATGTGAATCTGATTTGTTTTCATTAAATTATTTGTTGAAGTGTAAGAGTAGCTTAATACTTCCATAATAGTGCAGTGAACACGAATATAAAACTTCCATCACGAATATTGTTACAATTGACAATGATTACAGTGTGGTCAACAACGTACGTGATCATTAGGACGCGCTTAATCGAAAATGGCATAATTTTTTGTCTTTTGCTCATTCCAATGTGAAAAGTTTGGAAGTTTCTGTTTTAGTTTTTAAAATATGTTTAGGCCCTGTAACGACTAAGTCAAAAATATCGAATATCTTATTTCATTTAAAAAAAATAATATATGTAATTCTTAAGTGGATGTTTCCATATACGTAAAAAACAGGATAATTTTAAGAAAATGGATTTTTTTCTTGAAAAAAAATATATGCATAATATTTATGAAAAAACAGTCCATTGAAATGATTTCGTTTTCCTCCAACCTTGTTAGAAATCTTGACAATATTTTAACAAGCTTTGTAATTATCATTTTCCAAATGTGAATCTGATTTGTTTTCATTAAATTATTTGTTGAAGTGTAAGAGTAGCTTAATACTTCCATTATAGTGCAGTGAACACGAATATAAAACTTCCATCACGAATATTGTTACAATTGACAATGATTACAGTGCAGTCAACAACGTACGTGATCATTAGGACGCGCTTCATCGATAACGGAATAATTTTTCCAGTGTTTAAGTTTCAGCATCGGCTCGTAGTCGCCGTCGTCAGTTCCAGTTGGTGTTTGGACATTGAACGAAACGTTTACTAATTATATTTAACAAAGTGGAAAAAAGGTAAGTCAAAAACGTTTATCATTAATTTGTAGTTTCATAACAATTACCTTTGTACTTTTTTTCATCACTTAATTCGAATAAATATTTATTTTCAGAAAAATTACAAAAGATTTCAAGATATTTAATTCTGTCAGTTATCATCAGTGTTTGTGCATAACAATCAAAATAAAAAAAAAACTGGAAAAAGGGTAAGTCAGAAATTTTAATAAATAATTTTGAGATTCATTTCATTCATAACAATTCCCTTCTTGAAAAATCAAAATTATATTTTTCTTGACAAATTAATTTTCTTCAATATCAAAATCCCTTAATATCAAATACATTTGAATTGGATCTTAGTACAATTTCCCTTTTATCATTATTATGATAATGTACTATCCTCTCTTTTTCTGCAACACGGTGTTAAGTCTTTTTATTGAAACAATTACGCAAGAGAAAAAGAAAATAAAAATAAATTTTATTGTTATTAAAGCAATCCTTCCAATTACACCAAACAATTCGCCTTGAATATAAGGTAGTATTTCCTTAAGTTTTCTTGTTTTCTAATTTCCACATTTAAGTCTTATAATTCGGTTAAACCTTTAAGCTTAATTTTAGTCAACTTTACATTTTCGACATCTAAATCATTCAATTTTACACTTTTACAAAAATCCATTGGTACATCTTTGTTTTCAATAATTTCATAGGTTTCAAAATAATTTATTTTTCAGATCAATTACATTTGTATTTTGTTTCATCACTTAATGCGAATATATATATTTATTATCAGAAACCTTATACAAAAATTTACATGCCATTTAAAGTTAATAAAAATCTGTAAAGAATTTTTTTTTTTATAAATTCTTGTAGTGTTTTATTATACCTTCATTATATTTTATAGATATATTGCTTCGTCTAATTATAACTGAATTTTCCAAAACTTTAACTTGGCTCTTTTAGCGTTGTCAATGAAAATTAAATCGTTTTTCTTAAAATCTTCAACATTAGAATGTATTCTTTTATCGTATCATTCTTTTTTGTTTTTCGTAACATATAGTTCGTTAAGCTTCGGTTTCCATTCGTACTAATTTGTTTGTTCTTTTTATAATTTATATTTTATACTACTTTTGCCTTGATTCTTAAATAATGGAAAAACCATATTCCTACTTAGTTCGTCAACTACAACATTATCTACGCCTTTGTTATAACAAATCTTGTAATCATTCTAGTTTATGTCTCCATCTTATTTATCTTGATCTAGGATCTTTTACATTAAATAACCAATTTATTGGTCAATGATCAGTTTTGATAACAATCTTTTGTTCATAAAAGTACGGGTTAAACCGTTGTATTGCCCATACAATGCAAGACATTGTTTTTCTTTAGAGCTATAATTGATTTCAGCTTTATTTAATGTAACTACTTTTAAAATGGATAGACATATCTTTACCTGAGTTTTTTCGTGACAAAACAGCTTCAAGGATCAAATTACTAGCATCAGTTGTGATAGAAAACTATTTTTTGATATTAGGATATTGTAACAAAGTAAATTTTGTAAGAAGCCTTTTAACTTCGATAAGTTTTTAGAGTGTTCTTCTTTCCAAATGAATTTAGCATTTTTTTAACAAGCTTGAACAGAGGCGATTCCACTATACTAAAATTTGTTATGAATTTTCGATAGTATTATATCATTCCCAAAAAAACTGTTGGTTTCCTTGGGATTCTTAGGTTCTTGTAGATTATTTATTGCTTTTACTTTTTCAAAATTAGGCATAAGCCCTTGTTTGTAATAAATTAACCTAAGTATTGAACTTCTTCTCTAAAAATTCAAGTTTATCAAATTGAATTTTTAAATTTGTAAGTCTCTCATTATGTTCCTCTAGACTGCTACCATAGACAACGATGTCGTCTGTGTAAACAAAACATTGTTTTCCTATTAGATCCGACAAAAAGGTATTCATCATTTTCTGGACACACGAAGAAGCGTTTTTAACTCCAAATGGCATTCGTGTATATTCGAAGTGGCCATAAGGTGTTGAGAAAGCTATTTTTCAATAGTTTATCATTTAATATTTTGCACCACCAAGTTGATCTAAAATTTCGTTTATATTTGGAATCGGATAAGAATCAGAAATATCACTTAACCCTTTCTTCTTATCAGCGCTTTAATTTTAGAATTTTCTTTAAAATTTACATACCACTAATAAATTTTTATATTTTAATTCTCTTGTCCTAATATAATAAGGAACTGAAAATGGAGGATCTAAGAAAAATACTGAGTGAAGACTACACTCTTCAAGAACAGTCAGAGTATGATACATATTCTGAAATAGAAAAATCGCAATACCAGGCCACCTATACTACTCTTACTAACGGATCTGATAATTTTTCAGCTCCAATAGATAATATCGATAACAATCCTGAAGTCAATTTAGTTGATAGCGAATTGTATAATTTACTTTCTTCTTGGGGATTTGTCGACATATATGAGCATTTTTCAAGTCTTAAATTAAACGTTAACATTTTAAAGTTCATTAGTAATGAAGATTTGAAAGAAGTTTTTGCTAATAAATCGTTCAAATTAAGAGTTGAGTTTAAACAAAAACTTTATGAATGGCGAAAAGAAAATGTAAATACTCTTCAAATAATTTTATGATTATAGTATTATGCTGAATAATTTCAGGGAGTTCGCACTTTAGATTCATCGATAGACATTTTTAATGATATTAAACTTTTAATAAAAGAAGAAGTAAAAAAACGTGTAGCAGAGCATTGTTGTTCACATTTGTCTCACGATTCGGCAGAAGGTTCAACGCCATCGTCTCCTTCATCCAATACCTCATTCATATCAAATCCACCATCACCTAGTGTCACTTTTGGTAGCTTCGTGAGTTATTTGAAATTTCTTCAAGGTCATTCTGTTTCTATGATTTCTTAATTAATACTAAATTTTAGGACATCGATGCAATACTTCAATTATTTCCATCCGGAAATTTTGTAATAAATGAATTTCAGCAATTAAACAGAATTGGAGATTCGTCACGAGCAATTTTGCTGGAATGCATCACAAATTGGCTGCTTAAAAATAATCAATCAGTGACCCGAAAAGAATTTCAATATATTGCAACAAAAATACATGATCGATTTAACGAAGACCCTGTAAGCATTTTTTTCTTTTTAATCTATGTTATTTTATATAGTTTTCAACAATAATACAAAATATTGTAATATTGAGAAAAATATCACCACTTGAATGCATCTATATTGTCTACTACTCTCGGTAAAAACATAAGTTACAAAATAGCTGAGTTCTTTTAGAATTTGAAAACAGTTTCTTTTTTCTAAAAATTTAAATTAAGGAGATAAATTGTTAACCACTTTGGTCTTTTAAGTGAAATTGATTCCAAATAGTTCAATGTAACATGTGAAATGTTCTAAATCCATTGATTTTATTATATATCCTCCAATTTGTCTTCATTTTAAAATTTCAATTCATTCTTAAATAAAATTGTGTTCTAATTTATTAACTTCTGATGATTATTGTATAGCTTATTGAAATGAATAAAAACAATTTTATACATAAATGGAATTACAGATTACGTTATTGTTTTCACCATTGAAATTATCAATTCAATTCTACGTTTCAACGAACACAATAAAAGTCGACACATACATTCATAGAAAAAATTACTGAAAATTTGCTTTTGTGACAAAACAATTTTGCAACTTTTGCTATTTCGAAGGAATAAAACTATAATTCGTGCTAAAATTCAAAAAAAAGATAAATAGTTTTTGCTCGCAGATGGTGATATCATTTACGTATGTTAAAATTGGTTATACAACCTTGACAAAATTTATAAATTGCAGAATATTTATTTCATACCACCTAAGAAGGGCTCAAAGGAAAATCCTTCAGGACGTTTGTACTGCCGGTATTATAACTTAAAGCGTCGTCATAGAAAAATTGGTTTCTGTGCATTCAATAACGAACCTGGCTGTAGTTCCAGTTCAATTTATGTAAATCCTGTTTTGGATGAGGAAGAAGTAGAATTTTTAAATGGTATATTTTTTAACAGCAAACAGATCTAACTTAAACTTTATTTTAATCATAATTTTTTGATTAAGATGACATTTCGGTGGATGTCAAGTGGCTTCAGATTCATAAAGAACCTTGGGAGGAGGTTAAATTTAAATGGCAACAAACCCATAAGGCGAGACAACTGGATATAAAGAAACAAAATTTCCCTGACATTTTAAATATTTGGCCTTTGCTCAAGCACTCGGCTGGAGTAACACTGGTAAATATTTCGTTTTTAAGTACATAGCTTTTTTAAGATAGTCTGGATTCCGTAATGTTCAAAGCGATATCGTCAATAATTTGTTTCACTTTACATCATTTTATCGTCTCGTCAATCGATTTCAATATAAGATCGTTTGGTATGTTTCAGATACTCTGACCGTAACTTAGATGTCAAAATGATATTCAATAACTTCAAAATTTCTTCAATTGTCACGATTTTATAAAAATTAATAATTGCCTCATCTTATTTTCCCATATTTATTTGCTTTATAATTCTAGATCAATATTGATTTCGAAATTTTATTTCCGGGAAAACAAAGTCTTCTTATTGAAAAATGGGACAGTTTTAAATCAGCAATTCTACCAGTTTTTAATGAGAAGATTAAAGATAAAAACTGCCACGACCTTCTTTGTCAGTTAAACAAGAAAAATTTTTTAAGAGGTTTGTAAAAAATCGATTTTATTTTTAACATTATGTAGATATGAGTATATGGATGGATATAAAATACAATCTATTTTAAAGCAGAGTACAATTAACCTTCCGATATGAATTCATTTGAAATATACAACCACAAAAAAAGGGGTAGTATTATAACAGGGTGGAAAAAGAAAACAAGCTGAATCAAAATTACAGTTAAAATAAAAAAATGTATGTTGTTAAAAAAACAAACAGTTATCATCGAAAGGTTAAGGCAGCGGCTTAATTGTAGTCGATTTTGAACTATTTTGTGGCCTTTAAAGTCAGAAAGGCATCGTTCTATCTTTTGTATATTTTAAAATCACCAGTTATTTATTTCATCTTTTTAGTATTTTTTGCTTTTGAAAATTGTTTAAAATCGTGTTTGTTTTACGAAAGCCAAGAGTAACATATTAATTATAATTTTGATTTTTTTTCAGATCCAGAAGATATTTTAATTATAAACCTGCTCCACGCCATCCTACCGCCAACAACCCGACAAGCAGCTGTTTCAAGCGAAAAAAAAAAAAAGTTTTTGAAGCCAACTATTAAGGACTCCCAGCAGTCATTGGTGGTTGAAGTAGGGGAAGTTAATGATTTCAACCCCACCATCGATAGAATTGCTACGAAGGTGAGGCAACAAGGGCAAAACCTACAGCCGCTTATAATTCAATGTAGGTATGATAACACATATTTAGTATATTTTAACGAAATTAAATATAAATTTCAAAACTTTTTACCTGCGTTAGACACTTGCTTTAAAATTTTTTTTGCACTTAATCTCAAATATCCAATCCAATGTAAATCTGTTTGGCTTTTTATACAAAAATTTTTTTTTCAAATTGAAACCTCTGAGAGAGTATCGCCTGATGTCATAATCCTCATAGAATCGTTAAAAAAATAAAATGTATAAATGTCATTTATGTTTAATTGTTTTATTTGATGTTAAAAAGCTTATATGTCACTATAAGACCATACATTATTTCAAACAAACAGACGACTATCAATGTTTTAGCTGTAAGCAAATATACAACCTAAAAAGTTTTAGAAGACATTTAGAAAGATCATGTAAGGGCATAAATTTAAACTCGTCTGATTCTCCGCCCTCGCTTAGTCAAGAGAACAATGTATTTTTTGAAAATAACTTTCAAATCGATAACCCAGAAGAAACGAAGAGTACTTATGAAGAATCTGATTTGTTTAAAATTGTAGAATCTTCGGCAATAAGTTTCCTCTGTAATTTGTATGGGAATGCTAATTTATCGCGGAAGATTGTAGAAGATATAATTAATGCATTGACTGAGGGATTATTTTCACTTATATTTAAAAAACTACAACAAGAGTTTTTTGAACATATCAATGTGGCAAAGCAAGACATATTTAAACAAACTATGCTTTTTCTACAAAATCCTTTCGATAAAGTTAAAACTTTTCACAGATTTATTCAGGTAACAAAAAATAATAATTTATATCGAGAACCTTCTAGTTATGTTATAAATAATGAGGTTTGTGTTAAAAGTGGAACTACACCCACTATTGATATAACAGAATCTGATGGTATTATATTACCATTGAAATTTCAATTTGGAAAGTTTTTTGAATTACCTGGAGTTTATAAATCCGCAATAGAAAATATGAAAACTCTTACTCTTAAAAATACACCACATTTAATAACAACTGAAATTTGGAAGGAAAGAATTAGTAAGTTTCCGGAAGATAAGCGTTCCCAAGTAATGCCATATAATTTATATTTCGATGATTTTGAATCAAATAATCCATTAGGGTCACACGGTGGAAGTCATTCCATTGGAGCCGTATACTACAATTTTCCAGGTCTTCCACAGCACATTAATTCAGAGTTAGACAATATATTTGTGGCAATGTTGTTTTATTCCAAATATAAATGCTTTGGTGAAAATTCGATTTTCTACCACCTTGTTGATGAAATAAAAATGCTGGAAAAAAACGGAGTTCCTATTAAACTAAGATCAGGTGAGATAAAACATCTTTACTTTGTATTGGGATTGATAACAGGAGATAATCTTGGGTTAAATACCATCCTAGGTTTCTGCAAAAGTTTTAATTCTCAATACTATTGCCGTATATGCAATTGTTCTAAAAATGATAACTATACAACTTGTTCTGATAATAGTAGTAACCATAGAACTATTAATGGTTATAATCTCGATATATCTAGATTCCCAAAATCAAGTGATAGAATGTTGAATACTGGAATAAGAGAAGAATCAACTTTTAACAATATTCCATCGTTTCATGTAGTTCAAAACTTAACTGTAGATATAATGCATGATTTATTTGAGGGTGTATGCCATTACGATTTGTGTAAGCTCATCAATCATTTTATAATTGAAGAAAATTTTTTTAGTTTAGACGTTTTAAATAACAGAACACAACTTTTCAGGTATAGTGAATCTGAAATTGGAAATATTCCTCCAGTTATCAAGTCCGAACATATAAAACGGAATAAATTTAATATGTCAGCAAAAGAAATGTGGACGTTTTGCAGATTTTTACCAATTATTATTGGTGATCTCGTTCCAGAAGGTAACGAGCACTGGAAACTATTAACAATTCTTAATAAAATCATTGATATTGTTTTAAAATCAAATTATGAACAAGTTGATCTTTCCAATCTTCAATCCCTTATTTCAAGCCACCACTCGACCTATATTGAGCTTTTTAATGAAAATTTGAAACCTAAATATCATTTTATGATTCACTACCCTCATGTCATGCGAATGCTTGGTCCGTTAAAACATTTTTGGTCATTCCGGTTTGAATCGAAGCACAAAGTACTTAAAAATTATTGTAATAGTATCACTTCTCGTAGAAATCTTCCATTGTCCTTAGGGATTAAAACCTCATTAATGTTCTGTAAAAGAATAACTTGCAGCTTGGGAATCTCTCCGGAAATTTCCAATATACCAAAAAGTGGCACTTTACTAAAAGATCGTTTATGTTTTCCAAATTTACAAAACGCTTCTTCCTACAAAATGAATTTAAATGAGGTGATAAGTTACAATTCTTTTACATATCGCAAAATTTACTATAAAAGTAATGACTATATTAGTATTTTTAATGATGTGTACAAAATTAATTGTATTATTTTGTTAAAAAATGTTCCATATATAATATGTGAAAAAATAGTAATATCTAAATACATTGATCATTTTAACGCTTTTGAAATTTTAAAAGATTCTCAAAATTATTATATTTATAATATTAATGAATTTCATGGGCCTCCAGTGTCCTTGCTTTCAAACCCTAGTGGTAAAAATTTTATAATTTTATTTTTGAATAATGTGTATATTTTTTATTTTATTCTTTAAAAACATTGTTTAAAATTCAAGAAAAAAAAAACAATAAAATACAGTTAAATTAATGAAAATCAACTTTTTATTTTACCTTTTAAGAGTTCACAGATTTTAAAGTAAGTATGAAATCAAAAAACCACTGAAGATAAAGCGTTGTCAAGCAATCACAGTTGTAGTAGGTGTACAATAAACGTAGTTAAGGAATAACGGAGACATTATAGTTTAAGCCTGAACATTGTTATTTGACAACGAAATAAACGTTGTTAAGCAATCACAGCTGTAGTAGGTGTACAGTAAACGTAGTTAAGGAATAACGGAGACATTATAGTTTAAGCCTGAACATTGTCATTTAACAACGAAATAAGCGTTGTTAAGCAATCACAGTTGTAGTAGGTGTACAATAAACGTAGTTAAGGAATAACGGAGACATTATAGTTTAAGCCTGAACATTGTCATTTTACTATGAACGTGTTTCTAAAAAAACATATTCATTCAACAACGTACATGGTTAAACTATCAGAAGAGTAGTTTATTCATCACGGTCATACTCAAAAATAATTTTTAAGAAGCACAACAGCCATGATCGTTTGAGTACGAAAATACTCAGTGTAACACAAATATTGTCAAAAAACTATAAGGGGTGATACATCGAATACGAAATCAACACCGTTCATTGTAAAGTTTTGATAAAAGTATTAATCACGCGACCATAGTGAAATCAAGAATGATTCTTGGTTGACGCCAAATTAACCAAGAATATTGATTGATATCACCAACGTTTTTTTTTCGGTGTGCTTATGCCTAATAATATTTCCACCTCCCCCGGTTTGTAAAACTCAGGATCGGCATATCTGTACGAGTCTGAATACCCTTGGGTATTGACGAGCCTGAGTGGCAACCTCGGCTGCCACTGGCAATTCTCTGGCAAAAACCAGAATGATTCCGCTACATTATGCTTGCTTGCTCTGGTAGCATACCATGGCAAAATCTTTAGCATAGCTTGCCTCTTGACTAGTAATGGTACTCCATCAATACCAACTAGCTTACCTGATACTTGCCTAGTTTGAATTTTAAGTGCCTTTCTCAGTTTGTCTACCATTAAATTAAGATGGGAACCTGTGTCAAGCATTGCTCGATAAGGACCTAAAAGAATACCTTCTACCTCTACTTTTACCATAGCAGTTGGTATTAAATCTGTACTACTCTCTACATAATTAATAGCCTGTACATATTTTTCATAATTTATTTTCGAAACTTTGTTTGGAAATACATCTTTTGCAATAGACCATTTTCTCTTATTATACGGCGAAAGCTGCGGCTCTGGACTCTCTTCCCTCTTTGATAGCAGGTCTATTTTGCTGCTGATAAGATCCAACTTGTTAGAAAATGAGGCTCTACCTGATGATTTTCCTATCATTGTGGGAGCTAGTTCTGTACTGGTTTTGTTTTTGTCTTTCTGCTGGTCTTCATGGTTTGAATGATCTGTACTTCGAATTTTGATTGCGTTTTGGAATGGATTTTTCATAATGATGTTTCGGTTTTTATTTTTTATTCTACGTCTGTACGCTGTACGACCTGTACATGAGGGCTTGAGACGTCTGCCCTTAGCTGCCAGTCAATCGGCTTTATTCTTGGTGCGTCGCCTGGCTACCGATCCGGAGGCAACGTCATCTGCCACAACAGCAAGTGCCGGCTTGTTTACCTCTCGTTTTGGACAGAGGTAGATGTTGTGCTTAGGAGCCCCCAGACATCTGACGCAGCCGCGCATAAAGCAATTATTCTCTTTATGCCCATGCTTTAGGCAGTTTGCACAGATTGCGCGTCTTCCAACGTAATCTGTTCTGCCTCTTAAAGAGAGGGCTATAAAGTCGGGGCACTCCCATAACCTGTGGCTCTCATTGCATACCTCGCATGGCCTTACCTCGTCTCTACTTGGCTTCTGCCTTTGTCGCTGACCGAGAGCAGCGGCTTCCCGCGGGTGCCCCTGTCCGTGACTCCGCTGACGGGCATTTGAGACATTCGACAATGCTGCTGCCTGTTTGTCGATAAATGCGAGCATGGTCGCCAGCCTGGGATGGTCGGAATCTCGCTGCAGTTCCCATTGGCGTGCTGTCTCTGGGTCAAGTTTTTCGGTGAGGATGTGGATCACGAAAAAATCCCAGTGCTCGACTGGGTGACCCAACGCCTTTAGTTGTCTCATAACCTCATGAGTGCCGTTAGCCATGGCTTGTAGGGCGCATGCGGAGGGACGATTGCGCAGCTCTGGCAGATCCAATAGTTGGCGCAGGTGGTCGCGCCCAATGAGATATTTTTTATCGTACACGCTATTTAGCCGTTCCCAAGCATCATTATAGTTCTCCTCGGTTAGTTGCCATTCACCGAGAGTGGCTGCGGCATCGCCAACAAGAGCTTTCTTTAAGTACGAGAACTTGAAGGCAGGCGAGATCTTCTCATTGTTGTGCACTGCTGCCTCGAACATATCACGGAAGCCTATCCATTTGGTATAAGCTCCGTCGAACTGACCCCATGTATTAGTAACATCCTGCTGTTGGAACGGCATATTGACCTGTATTTGGATCTGACGGCTATCGTCACCTGTACTCGGCTGGCTCTCGGTATGCGGGCATGTGGCTGCTACTTTTTCTTGGAGTGCTGCATTGGCCAGAAAGTAATCCACTCTCGTGGTTTCATATTCTTGTAAGACCTTTGGCAAGTCTCTCTTGCTAACCACATCTAGCGTGTCGTCGGTTAGAGCTTGAAACTTGGCCCAATCTGCTTCCAATGCGGTCAAACGCAATTTGGCATGGAGGTATGATAACTCCCCAAATTCATCTGACTCCACAAGGGCCTTGGTGGTCTTGATGGCATTGGCTGCACAGCGCGCTCTATTCGTGAACATTTCTGTTTAATAGAGAAAAACAAAAATTTCCGGTTAGCCTTATGAATTCTTTTCTCTATTCCTAACAAGCCTGTAAGCATACATACTTAGGCGTCTGTACAAATTTATCAAATCTATGTATTCTATCATCTGTACAAAATATAAACCTATGTTTAAACCTCTAGGAATCTATCCTAGGCATCTGTACTCTATATTTTAGGCTGCAGGAATTTGACCTAGGCATCTGTACCAGAAATATCAAAATCTATATCTTAGCCTGTAGGAATTTGTCCTAGGCATCTGTACCAGAAATATCAAAATCTATATCTAAGCCTGTAGGAATTTGTCCTAGGCATCTGTACTTGAAACATCAAAATCTATACCTTAGCCTGTAGGAATTTGTCCT